>NC_056733.1:926205249-926382749 GCF_019279795.1 Protopterus annectens | reverse complement strand
AGTATAAACCCTCATATCACTGAGTGGATAGCCATCTGGCTCGCATATGGGACCCAGGGGGTTTGAACTAGACAGTCCACCTCTACAAAGAGGCCAGTCACCAACAGAGTCCCTCAGGGATTGGTCCTGGGACTGCTACTTTTTTGGCATTTACTTCTATGAAGTCAAGGCAAATGTCAAGGGCCTCCGGCCGACCAAATTTGCATATGATTGCAAATTAGGAGTTGTCATAGTATCTCCCACTAAAGCTATTGTCTTCCAGAAAGGACTGACATATGCATAGAAATAACTGGTCTCAGAGCCATGGGACTAAAACTAAATGCCAAGAAATGCATTAATAGTATCCCTGATAGCTATCATATTTTCAACACACCCCGTATGAGTTGACCAAATAGTCCGGGAGTTGGGAGTGGCATGTTGACAGTAATCACCACGTGTAGTGATAAAATCATTCTATGTTGTGAAACTTATAAACAAAGGTACAGCATCTAGGTCCAGGTGGGTCATTGTTCCATTGTATTCAGCATACATCAGAGCTGTCATGGAGTACAGTGTCCCCTGTGGTATGTACCTAAGCAAGCACATCCAACAACTGGAACGTCTGCATAGGTTTCTCTTGTAAAAGAATACTGGGCATAAGTAAAATTCCCTGTGCAAACCGCCTCAAAGCCCTGTCCCTGTATTCTGTCTCCTACAGGCTGTTGAGGAGAGATCTATGCCTGGCATACAAGGCACAAAACAAACGGCACATTATTACCTGGTATCCTTCTATTCATCTGTTACAGTATTCTTAACATGAATGAGTTCTCTGCCATAGGTGACTCAATGTTGGCCAATATACAAGTCTTTCACTACTGTTGGATGTGTGGTACATCTCAGGCTGCTCTCATACGGCGGCCATAAAAGTGACTTGCACACGCATCTCTTAGAACTTCTGTGCCGCCAGTCCGAACGTCACCTTTGAATGTCTGTCTGCTCTCTGAACTGTTAGCTGTTTTTCAGCGAATTCTCAGATAAGTGCCCTGTTGGGGAGATCATATTTCCTTTACTACTTGTGGTAGGGATCACGTCAGTCAAAAAAGGCTAATGGCAGTGTGGAAGATAAATTCCACATAAGGATAGCCATCTTCAGTGTTTGTTCTGCCTAGGGCCCACTCACAACTGCAAATCCTGTCCCATTTGCCAGGCCTTTGTGCCCAAGACCCTAAGAAGCAGACCTGCCTCCTTAACCATTTACTTGGAAAATCAGAGCTTAATGTGAGTAACTAAGCACGATGGAAAGATCCTTGGGACCCAAAGTCGAGTCGATCACTAAGCTGATGGCCAAAAAATGAGGCCTGAAGCTTCTGCTGCACCTCTTACTACGGACATCTCTCCTGAGGCAGATGAGACCCTGGCGATGCATCTGGTTCCTGGTTCCAGATCACAGGCCGAGCCTGACGTTGAGGCTGCCTTGGATCCAACCACAGGTACATCTTCAGAGGCTGATCAGGCATCCATCTCAGATGTACAGGATTAACCGAGGCTTGTAATAGCCGAAGGCCCATAAAGGGACTCCTCAAATCCTGGTGCGAGAGTAAATTCACTCAAATATTACTGAATGTAGGCCTAAGCCTGATCCTCCTACATTACATAGGGCAGACCTGCATCAGTACAAGAAGCAGAAAACAAAACATTTGTCCCCTTCAAAGGAACCTCAGTGATTGGGAACAATTCACCAAGGTCTTTTCAAAGCCCTTATGGCCCTTAAGCCACCCTCAGGTGTTTTAGTTCCTACACCACCCTACAACATCATCTCCACATAACAGAGTTAGGGAAGAGGTTTCCTCAGATAAAGAGGCATCCTCAGAAGAGGAGTTTTTGGCCTGTTCCTCACAGATCCCTCCCCTTTAGACTACGCTTCCCCAGGAGGACTCCAGTGAAACTTACTCACCCATGGAAGAGCACTCTAGTCAAAATGAGAGAGCATTTCAAATTGATAGCACTTCGGTATCTGAAGTACAAGAGAGATATAACGACCTTCTGCAGGTGGAATCGCCCAGCCCTTCAGCTATTCCTCCTGTTACCTGCTTTCCTAAATGCCTTCCCCTCTGCTTCCAAGGCCCCCCGACTCACAGCCTCCTGCCCCTAAAAAACCTGACTGATTTTACAAGGTCCCTGAGGACTGCAAGTTCCTCTTTAAATGTCCTTCAGCAGACCCACTGCTTATTGCAGTGGCTTCAGACAAAAACCATCCAGGTTACTGCCTTCAGTCTCTATCCTTCTTTCAGATAAGGACAGCAGGATCCTGGAAAGGCTGGGCAAGAAAGTGTACTCTCTAACTGGCTTGGTATTTAGAGCCAATATGATCAAATTTGCCTTAGAGCTGCTGTCCCAACTCTTCCAGGTCATTTCAGATTTACCTGACTCAGAGAGTAAGAACTTGGCTGCATCCTTGCTTGAGGTCTCCTCACAGGTAGCCTGCCACTCCATCAATTGCAGCTGTGATGCTGTAGAGGCCTCTGCCTCTGACTTCAGGAGATTTTCCTGGTTAAGACACGAGCCATTACCAGAGGACATTAAATCTAAGCTTATGGATGCCCCTTTGGGCAACTTTGCTTTGTTTGGCCCTGCAGCTGCTGATTTATTTAAATCTCTGCAGGTAAAAGGAAAAGAATTGCAAGAATTGAAACACTTCTTTGTCTCTCCACTGCCTACATTTCAGCAAAATTATCCAGCAAAAACTGCTTTTGTTCATGGGCACTCCTGCCCTCCACCACCTAAAATAAAAAGGATGGTAGGAGGCCTCAGCAGTCCAGAGATGCCCCTGCAACTCCGGATCAGAAGTGGTCTTTTCCAGACAAGCCTGGTTACCTCTGACTGCCCAAACCACCCTCTTACCTTCCATTTTCCCAGCACTTATTTCTGTCTCTGCTAGTCTGGGAAAGCAGATCTCAAGACTCCTGGGTTCTCTCCATTATTCAAAAGGATACTTTCTGGTATGGGATTCCCTGCCTTCCTTTGGGGGCGCCCCCTCAACCAGCAAAGGAAAAACTACCCTCCTTCGAGGTACTTCTAGACCTGTGGAAGCAAGGAACCATTCAGTATGTTCTTCAAGACCAAAAAGCAAGAGGTTTCTACTCCAGAAAGTTCCTGGTGCCCAGAAAAGAAGGTCCCTGGAGGCCTCAACACCTTTCTGAAGGTACCCACCTTCCGTAAGTTAACTCTTCAAACCCTGTTCCCTCTTGATGTTCTTTGTGTTTCACTGTTACAGTCATCACCTGTGGGTTATCCCTGCTGTGGTAGCCCTTGGCCGACCTGAATACCAGAGTCAATTTTTTTCTGCGTTGGCTGCAGTCGTCTGTAGTCTGACGTCAGATCGTCAGTGCTGTAAAGCAAGGCAGCCGACATCATTACATCAGTCTTTCTTGCCGTGGAACCCATAGCAGAAGCAGTTCCCACGAGTGCTGGTCGGTCGCTAACAGAGTTTGAATTTCAGCTGAAAGTGTGTAAAGCTAAGTACCCCGTTGGGGACCCTTTTTTCTTGCACTAACTGATGTCTGAAAAGTTTAACAATTGTTTCACCTGTGGAAAGCAGATCCCACACCGAGACTTCCATTCTTACTACGTCACTTGTTTAGCCCCAGACGAAGATGTCCCCCGTTGCCGGTTCTATGCCGCCTTTATTGCTGGAACCATTTGCCATGGAGCTCTTATTGTAGACAGTTATTCTTCCATCTTTGCATTTCTATATGGTGTCCATCAGCCAACAGTCCATAGACTTTCCGAAAAAACACAGAGATAAAGATAGAGACAGACCACAGAAGGCTAAGCCTTCCAACGACTCTACCGCTAAGCAGGTCGTCAGTTCTCCGGAATTCAGTGAGGGGCTTTCCCAGCCCCAGATTCACGATTCGATATCTACGCAGGCCTCTACCGAGACCCTTTTGGAGTCTGGTATGCTTCAGAAGTCTTCTTAGTCTTCCGAGCCTTTGGCTGTCTCTGCCTTGGTTGGGTCCGGAGCCGTGACACAGGCACAGGCTTCCAAGGAGGCCTTTTGCACTACTGAATCTAGACATAAACTGATGTCTTCTCATCCAACTAGCATTTCTGTCAGACCGACAGATTCTCTCAGGCCTGGAAGCCATGCCACTCCTAGAAAATCTGCTTCTAGCCACCATCTTGCTCCTGCTCCACCACCCGAAGCACAAATGCTTAAAATGGCGGAGGATCTCATCTCCCTTATCCAGGGTAGTCAGGCCACAACTTCAAAAAGGAAAAGGCACCCTTCTCCAGAAATTGACAGAACAGGATTCTGAGGAATCTAATTATTCAGATTTTGAAGAGGAACAGCAACCTCTGACTGCTTATGAGGATTCAGATGCAGAGGAATCCATCCCTTCTGCCTCCCCTTCAGAGGACCTTTCATTTGGGGAAACCCTTCACACCCTCGGGAACATTTACAATGGAAATCACAGGGCTTCCCCCAGTCTAAGAAAAGACTTGGAGAGTTTCTGGACCTTGCCCCAGCACAGACCCCTGGCCATCTCCCCTATTTTAGAAGTGGTGGATGATGTTTTCCATGAATCCATCTTAGCCCCTGACACCCTTCCATCTGCTCCCAGTAAACCCGACTGGTATTACAGAGTACCGGATTCTCACACATACCTGTGCAGAAATCCTGCTGCAGACTCAGATGTCGTTACACAGGTACCTAAAGGAGCTAAGACTAATTCTGCCAAGAATCCTCTTCCTTCTGACAAGGACTCCAGAGTTCTGGACAGATGGGGTAAAAATATACACCTCTGCAACCTTAGCTATCAGAGCACTCAGTTGTCAGTTCCATATGTTAAAATATCAACAACACACTTTGGAACAATTAAAACAGAAGATTGCTATCTTTCCTGACTGTGCCAATTCAAAAGAGTTAGCAGATTTACTGCACTCTGCTTGTCAAGTGGCCAAACACTCATTACATTGTGGATATGACACCCTAGAAGCCTCTAGCAGGGCAGCAGTGACAGGATCTGTTATTAGGAGACATGCATGGCTGAAGGAACAACCTCCCGCTGATCATGTCAAGTCTAAACTTATTGATGCACTCCTGGATATGGACCACTTGTTTGGAGTAAAAACAGAAGAGGTGCTTAAAAAGATGGAAGACAAAGCAAAAATCTATGCAAACAGTAAAATATTTCTTTCAGGTTCAACCTTCCAAGTTCAGCAGGGACTTTCCCTCTAAATACTGGTCCTTCCCTGCACCTAGCAGACAGGGCCAAGGTAAGTCCCGCAGGGACCGACCATCCAGGCCTCTATCCCAGGGCCAGCAGAGAAGCAAACAGTGGACCACTTCCACCTCAAAGGCAGGGAGTTCTAAGCCACCCTTCTATGGCAAAAACTCCCAATGTCTCCCTCTCTTCCCCTCTGCCCTCCCTTTACTCACCAAAAGCTAGGAGGAAGGCTCTCCCTTTTCAAAGAAAATTGGCTTTCTGTAACAATGGACTTAGTCTTAAAGATCATTTTTCAGGGATACAAATTCTCCTTCAGCAAACTCCCAGTTCCAAGAGGGTACCCAGACGTGCCTCCAAATCAGTGAGCAGAGGCATTGAAACAGGTCCAACCTCTCGTATCCCAGAGGCAGTAGAACCTGTCCCCTCAGAACAAACAGGTAAAGGCTTTTATTCCAGACTATTCCGTGTTCCCAGAAAAGAGGGCACTTGGCGCCCCATCCTGGATCTATCCATTCTGAACACCTCCCTGGTGGTCCCCAGATTCAAAATGCTAACTTTGCAGCAGCAGCTGCCTATGCTGACAAAAAATGCCTGGTTAGTGAACCTAGACCTAAAAGATGCCTACTTCCACATACCTATAAGGGAATCCTGCAGGAAATTACTGCGCTTCAGAGCAGGATCACAACAGTTTCAGTTCTCTGCGCTGCCCTTTGGCTTATCTGCTGCACCCAGAGTATTCACCAAATGCTTAGCCCCGGCCACAGCATTTTGCAGATAGGGAAATTTACAGATTTACCCATAACTGGATGACTGCCTCATTCAGGCAGAGTGCAAAGAAAAGCTGCTCCAGGACCTTCTCTTTGTCAAAAACCTCCGAACTTCCCTAGGGTTCACCATCAACGAGAAGAAAGCAAAGCGAACTCCCACCAGAAAGATCATTTTCTTGAAGCTCTGCTAGACACAGCATCCCAAATGGCCTTCCTATCCCCGGAAAAGCAGAGCTTCCTGCTTCTCTACTTTACCCAGTTGGCTACCAGAAGTCACCTCACTGCGAGGAAGTTCCTGCAAGCACTTGGGTACATGGCATCTTGCATCCGTCTAATCCCTCTAGCCAGGCTTCACATGAGGAAACTTCAGTGGTATGTAAAGAACCTTTGGTGTCAGAACTCTGTCTCTAGAGACCTCCTTCCCTCTGATCCCATGTATAAGGACTGAGATTCTCTGGTGGGCAGAGGCCTGTGCCAAGAATAAGGGTCTTCGCTTTATCCTCCTCCCTACCCAGCCAGACCATCACCACTGACGCCTCAGACATTGCTTGGAGCACTCGCCTAGCAGGCAGGTGCACCCAAGGTCTTTGGTATGCCCAGCACTTTCCCTTACACGTCAGTCAGAAAGAAATTATGGTAGTACAAAAGGCTCTGACATCCTTCAAACACCATCTCAGGCCAGGGATTCTCCTTATAAAAACAGACAACACCACAGTAATGGGGTATATCAACAAACGGGGGGGGGGGCAATCTTACCCTCTGTGCAGACTAGCCATGAACCTCTGGCTGACAGCCGTCTCCATGGGTCTACACCTAGTTGCCCAATACCTACCAGGGGTCAACAACACCCTGGCAAACCACCTAAGCAGAAATTTACTGGACCCCCATGAATGGCAGCTCCACAGGGAAATCTGTCTGCAAACCACTCAGGAGTGGGGGATTCCAGAGGTGGATCTCTTTGCTTCACTCCTCAACCACCTGCTGCAAAAGCTCTGTACCATGGGTATCACCTCCTAGTGTAGAAGTTGAATCCCTTGTCCTTCCCCTGGAACTCCCTCTTTGTGTGCACGTTTCCTCCTCAGCCTCTTATTCCCAAGGTACTGATCAAGATAAGGGAGGAGAGACCAAAGGCCATCTGCATTGCTCCAGTTTGGCCCAGACAGCATTGGTACCCTTTACTGCGCAACCTGACTTTACAGCCTCCCAGGCAGCTTCCCCTTATCTCAGACCTCTTAACTCCGGTGGGCGGATGCTGTAGCCAGACTTGCAAACTCTCAAAATATCAGCATGGCTAATACTCTAAAGTCAAACGGCCCCTGTTAAGCAAACAGGTCCTAGACATTATATCACACCAGAAAATCGTATGCAGGGAAATGGAAAAGATTCTCCTCCTGGAGCCAGTCCAGAGGGGTCAATACCTCCCATCCTTCCATCCCTCTTATCTTGGACTAGCTAGCCGAGTTACTCAAAAGTGGCCTCTCCTTCTCTTCTATTAAAATCCATGCCTCAGCCATTTTGGCCCATTATGATTCAGACCTACCCCTCTCCTCTCATCCTTTGATTAAACAATTCCTCAGAGAGGCTTCTAATATCAGACCTCCCAGTAGGCCTCCCATGCCAGCCTGGGACCTGAATTATGTTTTAGAAAAACTAACCTTACCTCCTTTTAAACCTGCTGCTTCAACAGAATTGAAATACCTCTGGAAGACTGCCTTCCTACTAGCTATCACCTCAGCCAGAATGGTTTCAGAACTTCAGGCACTCATGACTGTCGAGCCCTTCATCATTTTCCATGCTGACAGGGTCTCCCTGAGGACTAACCCCTTCTTTATGCCCAAGGTGGTATCTGATGTGACCCTCAACCAGGCCATACACCTACCCACCTTCTTTCCCAACCCTCAAAACAAGGGGGAAAGAATTCTGCCCTCACTAGATGTGCACAGACAACTCCGATACTGTCTGGACGGTGCTAAACCCTTCAGAAAAACAGGCCAGCTGCTTGTCAGCTTTGCCCAGGGGCAGTGGGGAAGCCCATTTCCAAGCAAACCATTTCCAAATGGATATCACACTATCCATTTCTGCTACAGACTACATGGGAACCCCCCCCCCAGTCTATTCGTACCCATTCCGCTAGGGCAGCCTCCACTTCCACAGCCTTCCTCAGAGGAGTCCCCACCAGGAACATCTTGGAAGCTGCCATCCGGACCTCTGTCCATACCTTTACAAAGCATTACTACCTACCTCTTTTTTCTAAGTCTAAGGCAGGGTTTGCCTCTGCAGTTCTGCAGGGCTTGCTGACCCATGCCTAGGGCTCTAACATATCCTTCCACCCCTCTCCTCAGCTTTGTGAATCGTCCCACAGGTGATGACTGCAACGGTGAAACACTAAGAACATAGTACAGTTGTGTACAGTTTCCATAAGTGTAGATGTTAGTGTATTCACTGTTGCAGTCCTGGTTTCCCTTCCTGCTTCCCCCTTGTATCCTCTTTCCCTAGGGGGATATAAGCTTCACATGGTGGCTTTTAGCCACCAGGGCCACCTTACCTTATTTCCTTGTGCTTCTGACAGGTTAGGGCAAGAAAAACTGAGGTAATGACGTCCGCTGCCTTGCTTTATAGCACTGGTGACCTGACGTCAGACTACAGGTGACTGCAGCCAATGCTAAAAAACATCGAGTCTGGTATTCGGGCCAGCCGAGAGCTACCACTGCAGGGATAACTCACAGGTGATGACTAAAACAGTGAATACACGCGAAAATCTACATTTATGGTAAGTGTACACAACTGTACTTTCTGCCACAAGCTGCCTTAGCCTGCATGAATATCAAAGATGCATATCTACACATTCCCATACATTCCAGCTACACAAAGTTTTTACATTTCTCTGTGGCTTCCTGGCATTTTCTGTTCTCTGCTTTGCCCTTCAGACTTTCTACCGCATCTAGGGTATTTACAAAATGTCTAGCCTCTGTGATTGCGTACTGCAGGCTTCCATGCATTCACATTTTCCCATACTTGGACAATCTCCTGTTTATGGAACCTCCCCGGAGATCCTACAGCAAAACATTCTTTTTGCCACTTCTCTTCTGTAACATCTGGAATTCACAATAAACTACAAAAAACATTTTGTTCTCGTCCCCCTCCCAGGATTACATCTTCCTGGGGTGCAAGATTCAGACAGACCTCATGAGAGTTTCTCTTCCACCTCAGAAGGCACAGGACCTCATGTCCTACTTCAAACACCTTCTGCCTCTTTACCACATGTCGGATAGAGAGTTCTTCAGGGTTTTGGACTTCATGGTGTCCACTATCCCAGTGCCACCTTTGCCAAAATTTCAGATGAGAAACCTCCAGTGGTTCCTAAAGTCAATCTGGATACAGCATTTGCACACACTAGACTTTTCACTTCCTCTCATCCCCTGCCTGAAGAGAGAACTACAGTGATGGATCCAACAAGTATCCCTCAACCCAGGATTCCCCTTGCACCCCCTACCTACAGTTCAAGAGCTGTTCACAGACATTTCAGATGTAACATGCAGGAAAGCTTTCAGAGACTTGAAAGCTCAAAGGGGTATGTTCCCCCTCTCAACAAAGGGATGACGTAAGGGAGATGAGTGCCCTGCTGCTAGCCATTCAGACCTTTCATCCTCTCTTCCACACAGGACCTTTAAAGCTTTTCACAGACAATATGACAATCCTCTGGTATGTGAACAATCAGAGGGAACCAAATCCTACCTACTATGCAGACTGGCACTGCAGGTTTGGGAGATGACAGTCCAGTATTGGGTGACTGTCCAGGCAATGTACATTCCAGTTGTGTGGCACACCCCTTGAGGAGGTTCCTAACGTAATCCCATGAATGGATGCTTCAAAGTGATGTGTTTTTGAACATTGTCCACTGGTGGGTAATACCTCAAGTAGATCTCTTTGCCTCCCCCATGAACAGACAAATTCCACAGTTTTGTGCCAGAGGCCCTCACCCCCTAGCCTGGAAGGGTGGATGCCCTTTCGTTCTCTTACAAAGGGATGTTTCTTTATGTGTCTCCCCTGATCATTCCAAATGTCCTGTTCAAACTTCAGCAGGACAAACCAAAAATCTTGCTGGTGACTTCCTTTTGGCCATGACAGCATTGGTTCCCTCTTCTCCTGCATTTAGCCAAGGGCAGTCACCACAAGTTACCTCACAGAATGGACATTCTCACACAAAACAAAAAAACTCTTATCCATCCCCACTTGTTTACCTACCAGATGACTCTGTGGATGATAGGGTTTTAATTTCTTTCAGATACCTGTTGGCTGAGGATGTGTTAAGGCCTGCAGGATGCCAGGAAACCCAATACCAAAGAATCTTACCTATACAGGTGGAAGAGGTTTTCATTTTGGTGTCTCTCTCAAAACCACACTCCACCATCAGTGTAAGTCCCCTTGGTTCTATCCTGTTTGTGTAAATTGCCCAATGCTGACTTAGCCTACTCTTCAGTGAAGGCCTGTATAGCAGCTATTTCTGCCTGTTTTCCTCTGTCCCCCCTCTAGCTAGCAGTTTGTGGCTAAATAGTTTAAAGGCGTCCTTCACATTAGACCTCCCAGGAAACCTGTCCCTCCTCCCTGGGATCTTAATTTTGTGCTAGAAAAGCTGACCATCCCCCCTTTCGAGCCATCTCATCAGCTTCCCTGCAACATTGCTCCTAGAAAACTGTACTTCTCCTGGCTGTCACTTCAGCCAGATGTGTTTCTGAGCTTCAGGCCCTAATGGCATCTTTTCCCTTTTTGGTTTTCCATAAAGACAGGCTTTCCTTGCGTACCAACCCTTTCTTTTATGCCGAACGTAGTCAATGAATTTGTCACTTAGCCAATCCATTCATTTACCTACCTTAGTCAGACCAGGTTTTTGTCTCCTATCATCCCAGGACTCTGGGATTGGCCATTTCCAAGCAGACTATTTCTACTTGGATTTCTAAGGCTATTTCTTTATGTGAAACATGGTAAGACCCTGCTTCTTCTATAAAGGCTCATTCCACTAGGGCTGTAGCTTCATCATATGCCTTCTTCAAGGGATTGGACAGTAGCTCTATTCTCGAAGCAGCTACATGGACATCTGTCCATACCTTCACTAAACATTACAAATTGGGTATTTGAGTTTAGGGCAGGGTTTGCCAGAGCCATACTCCATGGCTTTCTGGAGAGGTCATCTACTTCCTCCACCCTCTCCTCATGAGCTTTTGTACTCTCCCTCATGTAAAGAATATTGCAACAGATGAGTAGAAGGGCATAGAATAATTGTGTAAAATCTTAACATAACAATAGATACCCTTCTCTTCTCTGTTGCAGTATTCCAATTCTTCCCTTCTTCTCCTTGATTGTTTGGTTCATTTCCTTGGATGGTCATACCCTACCTTCCTTTGGCTGGCTTTCTTCTTGGGGGCATACATTTCTGAGGTGGGTATGTGTGTATGTCACTTTTATGGCCATACTAGAGCAGCCTATGGGCGACGTACCACATACCCTACAGTAGTGAAAGACTTTGTTTACTGGCCGACATCAGGTTGCCTACGGCTGTGAACTCCCTCATGTTAAGAATACTGCAACAGAGAAGAGAAGGATATGTATAATTATGGAAAGATTTTACACAACTATTCTTTCTAAAGACTTAAATCTTGCCTGTGATATAAGTAGGACCTCCTGGAGAAACATGTATGTATCCCAGGGACTGCCCCTTCTCTGAAACAGCCCCCCCTCCATTCATGTGAAGGAGAATTTCTTCGTAACCTAATTCAAGTGCAACTTGGACAGTTGTGTGGGAAACAGCCTGTAAACGGTTTATCTCCCAAGCCCCTGCTTAAACTTATCGAGGGAAGCAGGACTTGTCAGAGATTTGGGATGTATGGATAGGCTTATAAAGGCCCCATCGATCATCAGCCTAGTACATACCTATGAACTTGTGATATTCTAGAAATGAAAAATGAGTGTGTTGGAGGAGGACGACACATTACGAAAGGTGAAAAGTTATCATCAAATAAATAGAGCCCGGGGGTCACTGGGTACAAACTCTGAAAGCAGTATGATAGAGAAGAAAAACATATCGCTAGCATGACTTGTCTGTAAGAGATTCAAATAATGTAGCTAATATTTGTTTACTAGATGAGGAGCTTTTATACACAGGTCTGAGAAAGTTACTTCTTCCTGGAAGTGGAGGAAGCTTGTAACTCGTATGGTCTCTGTGGAGTTCTATAAAATTGGAGGGTAGGAAAGTTGGGAGAAGTTGCAGTGATTGCTTTATCAGGTGATAGGATGAGAGTTTACCTTGTTGTGGATGGAGACCACAGTGAATCAATAGGGAGATAGAATCCAGCAAATTATCCATGTCAAGGCTAAAATTTATTCTTACTTAATGGTGACCAATGTTGAGAGAGTCATACTGAGTTTTGTGCTTGGAGCTAAGGCGGGATTACAAAATACTTAGTGGCTTCAGCTACATTTTTTTGGATTGAGTTGTAAAAAAGCTTCTAGACCATGGAGATGGTCTTTTTCAGAATATAAAATTAGTTTTGACACTACATTTTCAGTGCAGATGGATGTGCTAGAAAAGAGTTGAAGACATTGTTCGAGACCCACGTGTTAAGGTTAGTAGTGAATGGAGATCTGTCTGGAACAATGCAGATGATCTGGAGAGGGGTGGTATGCTATATGTCCTCTCTCATTCTACTGGTAATTGAAATGCCTGCTTAAAATGTTTACAGAAAGCATGGGGTAGGCATTTAAGGAGAATTTTGCTATCCATGGTATATGACTTGTTCAGTCTGTTATGTCCACCTTTGTTTTCATCTCCAAGCAGGACAGTTGATGTTAAAGCATAGAATACCTTACAGAATAGTAATAGTTTGTTTTAAAGTTTTTCACAGTATGTTACTAGAGGAAAATATTAAAACATTTTTACAAATTGCAGGTAGGGGAATGAGATCCTAATTTGTATTGTGACTAGTTCCTTTGTGTAAGAAGATAAAAAAGCACTATGTTCGTTAAAGTGGTGTTTTTACCTCTTGACTGTTTTCCACGTGTAAACGTATACTGTTAATTGACACATAGATAGTTACTAGGCATGCAGTCCAGGAGACCATTTAGAAGTCTCAACCAATTTCCCAGCTGCCATAGAGCGCTGTCTTGTTAAGGGATTGCTAAGAGCTGCACAGTAGAAAAAAAGAGGCTGTGGGAATCAAACTCCAGACTAGAGGAAGTAGCTCATATTAACAGCTCATAGCTTTAATCCTCTGCATTGACTGCCTGACTTTATTTTTATAAAATGCTGAAACAATAGCTGTTTAACATTTGTAATAATCTGTGACTTGTTGTTATAGCTATGTTCATATTTGTATTGTGTTTGGGTTTTATGTTTAATGTTGTCATTTTCATTTAATTTCACCAGGGTACGACATACTTCGATTAGATCGTACTACTAGGAAGGGTGGTGGGGTAGCGGTACTGTAACAGTGAGGTAATACCACCAGGGTACAACATACTTAGATTAGATCATACTACTAGGAAGGGTGGTGGGGTAGCTGCACTGTAACAGTGAGGTAATACCACCAGGGTACGACATACTTAGATTAGATCGTACTGCTAGGAAGGGTGGTGGGGTAGCTGTACTGTAACAATGAGGTAATACCACCAGGGTACGACATACTTCGATTAGATCGTACTACTAGGAAGGGTGGTGGGGTAGCGGTACTGTAACAGTGAGGTAATACCACCAGGGTACAACATACTTAGATTAGATCGTACTACTAGGAAGGGTGGTGGGGTAGCTGCACTGTAACAGTGAGGTAATACCACCAGGGTACGACATACTTAAATTAGATCGTAGTACTAGGAAGGGTGGTGGGGTAGCGGTACTGTAACAGTGAGGTAATACCACCAGGGTACGACATACTTAGATTAGATCATACTACTAGGAAGGGTGGTGAGGTAGCTGTATTGTAACAATGAGGTAATAACACCAGGGTACGACATACTTCGATTAGATCGTACTACTAGGAAGGGTGGTGGGGTAGCTGTACTGTAACAATGAGGTAATACCACCAGGGTACGACATACTTAGATTAGATCGTACTACTAGGAAGGGTGGTGGGGTAGCTGTACTGTAACAATGAGGTAATACCACCAGGGTACGACATACTTAGATTAGATCGTACTACTAGGAAGGGTGGTGGGGTAGCGCTACTGTAACAATGAGGTAATACCACCAGGGTACGACATACTTAGATTAGATCATACTACTAGGAAGGGTGGTGGGGTAGCTGTACTGTAACAATGAGGTAATTCCACCAGGTTATGACATACTTAGATTAGATCGTACTACTAGGAAGGGTGGAGGGGTAGCTGTACTGTAACAATGAGGTAATACCACCAGGGTACGACATACTTAGATTAGATCGTACTACTAGGAAGGCTGGTGAGGTAGCTGTACTGTAACAATGAGGTAATACCACCAGGGTACGACATACTTTGATTAGATCGTACTACTAGGAAGGGTGGTGGGGTAGCTGTACTGTAACAATGAGGTAATACCACCAGGGTATGACATACTTAGATTAGATCGTACTGCTAGGAAGGATGGTGGGGTAGCTATACTCTATAAAAATACACTAGATGTTACTACAGTCTCCCTACACCCACCCCAGTTTAATAATGTAGAAATTTGTATTACCAAGCTACAGATTAACAATAACAAATGCATAAACATTGTCTGTGTTTTCATTCCTCCAGGTAATGATACAAACACCCTAGAAGACATCCACTGGTTATCCAGTACATACCCCCAAGAAGCTACGGTGCTTGGATATTTTAACATTGATTTAAACACCTGTTCCTCAGAATGTCCTACAACCCATGTCAACCTACACGGTTTTACACAGCTCATATCCTCCCCCACCAAGATAGGCAAACCCAATAACATAGATAGTATCCTAGATTGGATACTTATCAACAACCACCCCTATATGTACAAGCCAGGGACCCTCCCAGATGACCTAAGTGACCGCTTATATACATTATCAAGCAGAAGGCGGACAACCCCCAGCAGACCACCTTTAAAAACCATCAGAAATAATAAGAACTTCAACTCCACCAATTTTCAAAATGAGCTTGCAATTGGTCAATCCTAACGCACCTTTCACTGGAAGATGCAGTGTCATACTTTTAAGTCCATATTCTTTACTATTCTTGATTCTCACGCTCCTGTTCGCTCCATTAGAACCAAAACAAAAACTGCCCCGTGGCTCTCAAGACAGACCAAATCTAAAATCATAGCTAGAAATAAGCCATGGGACAAATGGCGTGCCACAAAAGACCCACTAGGTCAACTCAGATACCGACAGCTAAGGAATCGCACAAAAAAATCTGTTATACTAAACAAAAAAAAACTTCTACTACCATCTTCAACAAAAACATCACAACAAACCTCAAAAGTGTTAGGCAGGAATAAATAAATTTCTTCACCTAGGACAGTCCTCCACTCCTAGCCAGTCAGCTTCCAACCATAAATCCCCAGAGGATATTGCAAATACCTTAAATAGTTTCTTCACAGAGACTGTCCAATCCCTAGCCAGCCAACACACACCCAGCTGCTCCAACCCAAATTCTGCCACGCCAATACCCCACTCTCCTTTAGCGAATTCCCCACTCTCCTTTAGCGAATTCCACACTCTCCTTTAGCGAATTCCACACTCTCCTTTAGCCAGTCCCCCACTCTCCTTTAGCCAGTCCCCCACTCTCCTTTAGCCAGTCCCCCACTCTCCTTTAGCCAGTCCCCCACTCGCCTTTAGCCAGTCCCCCACTCGCCTTTAGCCAGTCCCCCACTCGCCTTTAGCCAATCCCCCACTCTCCTTTAGCCAATCCCCCACTCTCCTTTAGCTTTCAGCCTGTTTCTACATCACGTATCAGATCTCTAATTAAGAAATTAAAACCAACTACTCTAGCAGCTGATCTCCTCCCACCGGAGTATCTGCAAAAAGCAGCAGATGCTATAGCATACCCCATCATAATCAACAGAACCTTATCTGAAGCCACCACCCCCTTCATTTTGAAAATATCTCATGTAATACCACTCCATAAAGGAGGCAACGCCTTCGAATTGTCAAACTTTAGACCCATAGCTATTCTGTCACCATTGGCTAAAATTATGGAGAAGTGTGTCCATAAACAATGTATGCATTATCTTACCCAGAATAAGTTGTTGGCTAACTCTCAGTACAGCTTTAGGCCACACCTCAGCCCTCTTATCCTTCTCTAACACCATAAACCATAACCAAAATAATAGCAAGCTTTCCTCAGCCCTCTTTTTAGATCTCTCCAAGGTGTTCAGTATGGTCAACCACCAAATACTCATGCACACCCTTAAGGCATTCTCACTGAATAGCAGTGCGCTTCAATGGTTCCAATCTTACCTGTGTGGTAGACAACAAGCCATCCTATGGCAGGACAAACTATCAACCCCGTCACCCTAGGTGTCCCCCAGGTCTCCATACTAGGACCTTCCCACTGTCATCCCAAATGCTACCTGTATCCAATATGCGGATGACTCCACCTTGATTTGTTCAGCCACCTCCCCGACAGATCTAATGACATTAACCCAGAATACTTTCAGTACAGTTGAAAACTGGCTCTCTAACCATCTGCTGATTTTAAACCCTAACAAAACAAAATTGCTTCTTTTCTCCCCCACTTGCAAGCCTTCCTTGCTACTCTTTATCAAGTCTAATAACGGTACCATTATCTCCCCAGATGCACAAACCAAACCCTTAGGCATCACACTAGACAACACCCTCAAATTTGATATCCATGTCAATCAAACTATCAAAACCATTAGCAGAAAACGTGGCTCCCTCTATAAGATCAAACCTTTCCTTACTCCATTTGCTAGGACCGCTATTGCTCATTCCCATCTACTCCCCACTCTTCTCTATGCCTCCCCTCTACTCACTAATTTAAACAAATCCACTCTTAGCAAACTCTCCAACTGTTATAACCATATTGCTAGATTTGCAACAGGCATGGCCTGTAGGACCCACCACTGTCACAACCTAAATCATCTGGGGTGGCTAGAATGGCCTAGTCTACTTCGGTACAACCAGCTTATAACTGCACATAGTTTTCAACCACCCTGATAATATGCCTGCACTTAAAAATATCATCAACCCTTATAGCAACCTGAGGTCGCTTCGCTCTTCTAATAAACTACTGGTGCAAACATCCAAAATCAGCAACCCTGCTGGGGACTCTGATTGCTAACTCTGTTGGTAAAACTTGGAGCTCTCTTCCTGCTGATCTTACTCTTGAACCCTCTTTTACTTGGTTCAAAAAAAGCCTCAAGCTAGACTTTAAAACTCACTGGCTATGTCCTTGTTCAAAACCTGACTAGATCCTCATTTATAGTCTGTAATCATGTTACATTGCCTAGTCAGTTTGTCAACACTGTTTTAAAAATGTTTGCTTGCTCAACTGGAGCCTGTAAACTGTGTGTACCTTGTAATTATTTTGTGATTTTTACTGTATGCTCTACCTTGGAGCTTTTCTCTCCAGGCCTCCGCTGAAAATGGGCATGTGTACAGTCAGCCTACCCCGGTCAACAAATGTAAAATAAAAATGAGTGAAATGGCTGTAATCCTTGTATTTCCAAGCTGAAAAATAAGTGGAGAAAATGTAAGAGCACGTACAACCACAAGATATAACACAGTACAAACTGATTTGTGGTTTGGGCTTGGAGTTAAATGAGATTTTTATCTTCAAATTGCACAAAGATTAAGCATTCTGTAGTATGTCCAAGGTGGGTGGGTGCGTCCAGTGTTTTTTTTTTTTTAATTCAGCATTAACGTCAGGAGTCAATTGTATAGTAATGAGATAAGTTATGTGTTTGCAAGAGTGGGAAATTCGCCTGAGTAACAACCTTTAGCAACTCAGCAGAACTCATCTCGTTTGCGTTACAGCAGCCTTTAATAACTGAACAAGTCAAATCAAGTACTACTGCCCCACAGTGGATTTCATTATTGGGAGTCAACTGCAGAGGTCAGAGGTGAAAAACGGTTTAGTTCAATGTTTTAGGAGTGCAGGTCACCAAAGCCATACCGAGTAAGGTGATTAAATAGTAGACCTATGAGAAAAAAATCTAAAAGCTGAGAATAAAATGTATTTTTTTATTTGACTGAGGTTGAGCATGGATGAAACGTTGACCATTTCAGTCTCAACCTAGGGTACACTTTACAATAAAACAAACAGTGCATCGTTAGATATTGATAAAGGAAACCATCTGTACAGAGACCACAAAGTAACAAAGATTACAACTTCAGGGTTAGCACTACCTGCCTGCAGAGTGTAAGAAGTAGATGATACTGATGTATCAGTAGAGATGAGGTAGGACTAAAGGTAGATGTGGAGGAAGTGTATGCATATTTACATAAGAGCTATTAAACCCAAATTAGTTGAAGGCTAGAAGGAGGGGCGAAGATTTGTAGGAAGGCAACTATTCTGCTTTCTACAAAGCCAAAGTCAAATTTTTTCCCTCAGAAAAGTAGTATGTTAAATGTGTGTGGTAGAAGGCAGTATTTTAGCACGAAAGTCAAAAGAAGCAGCAAGTCTCTCAAAAGTTACCGTAGATGGGAGAGAGGAGCATAAGTGAGGTAGAAAGGCAGGACATTTTTAAACAGTACTCTCTGCTAATGCAGAATAATGTCTCTTTGAAGTAATGTGATTTCTGAACACAAAAAATCCAAAGGTGTGCACAAAACGTGAAGTCATAGGTGATCCATAACAAAGTTTGCAGACCATTGCTGAAGGAGAACCATTGGCGTGCATACAGTCACATGAATGAATCATAGCACAGAACATGATTTTTGTCATTAGGAACTTTTGCTAATACAAACGTCAAGACAGAAGTACGTTACTCTCTACAGCAGCAAGATAGGAGTCGGAATGTACCTGAAATATGGTGAGTTATGTTGTTTAACATTAATGGCAGATATTAAAATATCTTAGAACAAGTGTTCCCATGAAAGAAAAAGTTGGCTGGATATACCTGCAGTGACAAAGGAGTTTGGGTTAACTTTTGCACCTTGTATTGTGAACTGATAAAGTACAAACCCCAGTGTTTGACCATTGCAAGTGTTAGCAGCTTCTGTGTGGTATAAGTTCTACACTGGTGGAAGCCAGTCTGAACATGTGCAAAATGTGCTAAGATGCTGGTCATTGAATATGGTAAGGGTTGTATGGTTAAAGGTTCATAGGTAGTTGTTGGGTTTGCAGTCCTGGGAATCATTGATGAACCTACCCCAAATTCCCAGTTGCCTCCATGCACTGCCTGGTTAAGTGACTTTCTCAAGGTCACACAGACAAATATAGGCTGAGGGAATCGCACTGTACCAAAGGAATTATCGCCCATAGCCGTAACTCTGTGCACCAACTGCCATTGAAGAATAGTTTGGCTGGGCCTTTCTTGTAGTTTTTTTGCTAAATGGTTTGTCTTTGTAACCTTTTTACCCTTTGATTTGGATGTTGTTTACGATATTTTGCAGTCACCCTAATTTATATGGACATCAAACTTGTTTTTAAGCTCTAAGTTTTCAAAGTATAGCCAGTCAATCCAGTTAAGCTGTACTGATGAACTCAGAAAAAGAGATAAACATGCCATGCGTGCAGCTAGTGAGATTTGGATTTATTGGCCTGAATGCATTGTAAAGACTTAAAAAGTTGTGGACACTCAGAAGCCATGTAGGCGAAACACTATTATGTCTTTAAGGGGTCATTTGCGTATATCCTATTGGGCTGTGCTATATAAGGTTTAGTGTGTTGTATGAACACCCTAACTTGGATGGTTCATTTTTACTAAATGGCATGTCTGTGTGACCGTTTTACCATTTAGTTTTGGTCTAACTAGGATTCTTGAAACAGTTATTTAGATTTGGTCTAACTAGGATTCTTGAAACAGTTATTTAGTTTTGGTCTAACTAGGATTCTTGAAACAGTTATTTAGTTTTGGTCTAACTAGGATTCTTGAAACAGTTATTTAGTTTTGCTCTAACTGGGATTCTTGAAACAGTTATTTAGTTTTGCTCTAACTAGGATTCTTGAAACAGTTATTTAGTTTTGCTCTAACTAGGATTCTTGAAACAGTTATTTAGTTTTGTGCTCTTGTCGCTTCTTGGCTTTGAAATGTGGTTGGGTCTAACAGCTGCTTTCTTAAAACACAGCAACATTAAAATATTTACATGTGAATTGTTTCTTGAAATAGGTGGATAACACTTTTTGTTGTTAAAATTTATATGGATCTCTGTTGCAGTTAATTCCTTACCTCTAGATTGCACTCACTTTGCAGAAATAAAATGTCTGTTATTTTTTAGCTCCCAGTTTGTGCCCCGATGTCCTTCAAGAATGCAACTGCAGTCATAACATATGGGTTGTCCTGCCTCATGCAGCCCTCGGTCGGCCGGATTCCAAAGTCTGGGTCCGGCGTCGGCCGGTGTCGCCTCCTCTCTGACGTCAGAACGGCTGGAGTATAAAGGCATCGGCCGACGCCATCTTCTTCAGTCTTTCTTGCCGCGCGGTGCCCGAAGCAGAAGCAGTTCGCAAGTGCCAGTCGGTCAGCTCCTGTGTTTTCAGTTACCGAAGTCATCTAAAAGCCAAGTACCCCGTTGGGGAACATTTTTTTTTGCCTCAGCCGATGTCAGAACAAATTGAGAAAGTTAATTGTTTGTCTTGTGGTAAACAAATACCTCATAAGGACTTCCATTCTTATTATCAAACAACTGGCATATCTTAACCAAGGATAACTGGATTCTGGATTTAATAGACAAAGGTTACAGATTCCACTTCCATACTTTACCAATAAGACAAGGCATGCCAAACCTGCCACCTCATCAAAGGGCAGAGGCACTCATTCTAGTTTCAAAGCTGTTAAATATAAAAGCAATAGAAAAGGTCCCTCCACAGGAACAAGGCCAGGGATTTTATTCAAGACTGTTCCTTGTTCCAAGAAAGGAAAACAAATGGAGGCCTATACTGGACTTGTCTACTCTAAATACTTATCTCATTGTGCCAAAGTTCAAAATGCTGATGTTGCAGCAGCTCCTTCCCATGCTGGGCAAGGGGTCTTGGCTGGTCACTCTGGACCTCAAGGAGGCATACCTGCATGTCCCAATCAGACAAAGCTGCAGAAGATACCTCAGATTTCTTGCAGGGACAGAGCATTATCAATTCTCAGCATTGCTGTTTGGCTTATCTACTGCGCCCAGAGTGTTCACAAAATGCCTGGCATCAGTAGTGGCACACTGCAGACTCCAGGGGATTCAAATATACCCCTACTTGGACGACTGCCTCATACAAGCAGACAACAAACAAACCTTGATAGCAAACTTGGACTATGTCATTCAATTACTACAGGCCTTGGGATACACAGTCAACATTCAGAAATCAAGACTTCTGCCATCCCAACAGATTATTTTCCTAGGAGCCAAACTGGACACAAAAACACAAATGGCTTATCTCACAGAGGAAAAACAACAGCAGTTACCAGAGTACTTCAAAGGCCTAGCAAAGCTCTCCCAACTGACTGCAAGGAAAATCCTGCAGGCCCTGGGGTTCATGGCATCTTGCATTCTTCTGATACCTTTGGCAAGAATTCATATGAGAAAGCTGCAATGGTACTTAAAAAGCTTATGGTCCCAACACAGCCAAAGCCTAGAGGACGTAATCCCACTCATTCCATGTCTGCAAAGAGAATTTTTGTGGTGGGCTCAAACAAGTCAGTTAAACAAAGGCATGTCTTTCAACAAACCTCAAGCAGGCCAAATGATTACAATAGACGCCTCAGACCATGGATGGGGGGCGCACATGGAGGGCAGATGCATTCAAGGTCAATGGACACCAAGGGAAAGGCATCTGCACATAAACCAAAAAGAGATGTTGGCAGTGATACATGCAATCGAGACTTTCGAAAAATCACTTCAACAAGGGCATTTGCTAATAAGGACAGACAAACACCACTGTTATGTGGTATATAAACAAGCAGGGAGGCACTCATTCTTATCCCCTCTGTAGACTAACAATGATTCTCTGGGAAAAATCCCTAAGTCTGAAGATACATTTGCAATCCCAGTTTGTGCCAGGCAAGGACAATGTACTGGCGGACAAGCTGAGCAGAAATTTCTTGGATCCACACGAATGGAGGCTGCATCCTCACATTTTCTCACAAATAACAAGGACATGGGGAAGACCGGACATGGATTTCTTTGCTTCTCACATGAATCATCACCTGGAAAAGTTCTGTACAAGGACCCACCATCCTCTAGCCTGGAAAATGGATGCTCTCTCCTTCAGCTGGAATTCCCTAACAATTTATGCATTCCCTCCTCTACCACTGCTGACCAAGGTGATACTGAAGATCAAAGCAGAACAACCAACAGGCATTTTGATAGCTCCAGACTGGCCAAGGCAGCACTGGTACCCATTGCTGTTGAGCATAACTCGGACCAAACCGTGGCCTCTGCCCCTATGGCCTCTGCTTCTAACACAACACAATTACAGGACTGTTCATCAAAACCTGAAAACATTGCATCTGACAGCCTGGAGGTTACCATAACTCCTTCTGATATCTCTCTTTCCAAAAAAATTCAAGAGATCTTACTGGAAGCATGCAGACCTTCCACCAGAAAAACCTATTCAGCCAAGTGGAAGAGATTCATCATCTGGAATGCTAACAGGGGTCAGGATACAACAGTACTGAGTATACCTCAGATATTGGAATACTTGGCAGAAATGTTTCATACTGGTCTCTCATATTCTTCCATAAAGATTTATGCCTCAGCAATCTCAGCAAAATACAATTGTGATCCACCTGTGTTTTCACATCCTTTGCTAAGACAGTTCCTAAGAGGGATAAAGAATGTCAAACCTCCCAGGAAACCGCCAGTACCTGCATGAGACCTCAATTTCGTCTTGGAAAAATTAACTCTTCCTCCCTTTGAACCAGCAGCAACTTCAGAAATGCAATTTCTCTCATGGAAAACGGTTTTCCTATTGGCAATCACATCAGCAAGAAGAGTCTCGGAGATACAGACACTCATGGCAGTACCTCCTTTTCTAATTTTTCATCAGGACAGAGTCTCTCTACGAACCAATCCTTCATTCATGCCAAAAGTAATTTCCAGGGTGTCTCTAAATCAAACCATTCACCTGCCTACCTTCTTCCCCAATCCTCAAAACAGGGGGGAAGCAATGCTGCATACTTTGGACATACACAGGCAACTACGCTACTGCTTGGACAGAACTAAGGCCACCAGAAAGTCTGACCAACTGCTTGTAGCCTATGCTACTGGAGTACAAGGAAAAGCAATCTCCAAACAAACAATTTCCAAATGGATTGGACACTGCATCAGATTCTGCTATTCTTTTCATGGAAAAGGTGTGCCAGCCAATATTAGGCCACACTCCACCAGAGCTATAGCCACATCCACAGCTTTCCTAAGAGGAGTGGCTACAAAGGACATTCTAGAGGCTGCTACATGGAGCTCCGTGCATACATTTACCAAGCACTACAACCTGCCTTTATACTCCAGATCCCGAGCAGGCTTTGCTTCGGCAGTCCTGCAGGGAATTTTAGCTACACCATCACTTTCTTAAGTTCCAACCACCCCCAGCTTGGCTATGGTATTCAACCCATATGTTATGACTGCAGTTGCATTCTTGAAGGACATAGTACAGTTTTGTACCTACCATAAATGCAGATGTCCGATAGATATGCAACTGCAGTCGGATTTTCCCACCCTCCTACCCCTCTGCAACCTTCTTTATGGGTCCACTACCCCTATTCCTATTAGCTGGGGGTATCTCCTATGGTGTATCTCTTTATTACTGTTGTGCATGTCTGGAATTGTTTATCCATTCACCAAATTTAGCCTTCCTAGGAGGGCACCTGGCATCTGTGGCAAGAAACACTGAAGAAGATGGCGTCGGCCGATGCCTTTATACTCCAGCCGTTCTGACGTCGGAGAGGAGGCAACACCGGCCGACGCCGGACCCAGACTTTGGAATCCGGCCGACCGAGGGCTGCCTGAGGCAGGACAACCCATATGTTATGACTGCAGTTGCATATCTATCGGACATCTACATTTATGGTAGGTACAAAACTGTACTTTGCTTAATCCTTTTCCCCTAAAGCATTTGCTTGTGACCGAGTGGCGAGATAAGCCAGTACCGGGCTGTTAGGTATCTGATGCATTTGCATTGTGGCTGAGTGGTGAGATAAGCCAGTACCGGGCTGTGAGGTATGTGATACATTTGCATTGTGGCTGAGTGGTGAGATAAGCCAGTACCGGGCTGTGAGGTATCTGATGCATTTGCATTGTGGCCGAGTGGTGAGATAAGCCAGTACCGGGCTGAGGTATCTGATGCATTTGCATTGTGGCCGAGTGGTGAGATAAGCCAGTACCGGGCTGTGAGGTATCTGATGCATTTGCATTGTGGCCGAGTGGTGAGATAAGCCAGTACTAGGCTGAAAGGTATCTCATGCTCACCTAATATCTCCTGACATTGCATTTCACTTGGGGTGTGGTGGCAAAGAAGGCTTTTTTGCAGTGTACACTGACCACCTTGGGGAACTAGAGTAACAGGACACCAAGCACTTTTGAGTGCTGGAAGTGTAAGGTTTTTCTTTTTGGAGAATGTAGTACTTCTGAATTTGTTTTAGGGAATGTACTGATGACAGCTGGTAGGCAGCTGATTGAGACTGAGGGTCCAGTGACCCAACTGGCTTTGATACACACAACAGTTCAGCACTGAGGGCTCATAAGTTCTTCCATAGGTGCAAGGTCAGAAGGACAGGAGTTTTTTTTTCTTTAAGACATGTGTTACAGGTAGGTACTAGGCTATTGGCCCTAGGGTCTATACAAGCCTAGCCAAAAAGGTAACCTGGCTTTTACAGGTCTACATTAGAACATCAAAGTTTCAAAACTTCGAATGTTCTAATATCGAACCCTATTCAGCGAAAGCTGAAAATATCGAAGCAACATAAAACTGAATTTTTTCCTAGGGAAAGAATTTGGTTGTCTGTTTCTGTTGCTTCTGTATTTTCAGAGCTGTGGAGGAAAGTTACGGGTCGGGTTCAGGTAAGTGTGCGATTGAGTACAGGTTAGGGTGCGGGTTATGTATGTGTGCAATTGTGTGGATGTGAGGGTTAGGGTGGGGTAGGTGAGTTAGGGTTAGCGCGCTGGTGAGGTGAGTGTGCGATAGTGACGGACCTTAGGGATTAGGGTTTGGGTTAAGATAAGTGGATAGTTAGTGGTGTGTGTATAGTTTACTGTAGGGTTAGGTGTAAGATTTTAAGTGCATGTGTGTACATTGCTGTTTGTTTGGTGTGCTTGTGTTGTGTGTATGTGTTTTGGAACAGCAAATTTTTTCCCTAGGAAAAAATTCACTGTTCTGTATGTTCGATGTTTTCAGCTTTCGCTGAATAGGGTTCGATATTAGAACATTTGAAGTTTTGAAACTTCGATGTTCTAATATAGACCCGCTTTCGCCACCCAAGAAAATTATTTTCCTGTGCCCCTGTCAAGCAGTACCACAGAAGTGATCCCCGGGGTGAATTTCCTATTACCCATCCAGTCATCAAGATTTTTCTTGAAGAGTGCTAATGAGGAGCTCTGTTTGACATAGATAGGTAAACTGTTCCAGAGTATGGGAAGTCTCTGGGACAGGAATCTGTCCCTCCAGCATGTTCTGTTTATTATGGTGACAAGGTTTAGGTCCTTAGAGCATGTAGCTCGGAGGGATTGGGATTTCTTTAAGTGGAGCATGTCCAGCAGCTCTGGGTTTGACAAAGTTTTGTATGTTAGGCAGAGATCGCCTCTGAGTAGGCAATATGCGACAGAGTAAAGCTGAAGTTTTTTGAGTCGGTCTGCGTAGGGCATCTGTTTGAGGCCAGTAATCCTCTTTGTGAGGTATTTCTGCAGCCTTTCCAGTTGTTGTAGATGTCTTGTGAGGTACATACCAAAAGGGGCATTGTACTCTATAATGGGTCTAATGAGTGATGAGTAGAGGGGAGCAATGACCTCTTTTTTTCTGGATGAGAAACCTTTTGTGATGAGGTGTGCCACGTAGAAGGATTTCCTGACCACTGTGGCGATGTGATTATCAAAGGAGAGACTATTGTCCACCTGTGTCCCAAGGTCTGTTATCACACTTTCGGTGTTAAGTAGACTAACACCTATGTGGTAGTTCATGGGTACAGAGTTTTTACCAAAGGGGATGACAATGCACTTTTTGGCATTGAGCTTGAGACCATGACTTTGACACCAGGCATCTGTCTCAGTGAGGCCCTTTTGTAAGATGTCCACATCGTTAGGAGTTTCGATTATGGCTCCTAGTTTGCAGTCATCTGTGAATTTAGTTAGCCAAAGACCTTCTCTGTTAGCCTGTACTTCAGAGAAGTAGATACCAAACAGGAGAGGACCCAGGACTGAACCTCCTGGTACTCCACTTGTCACTGGTCTGAAGTCTGCTACTTTCACAGTGTGGGTTCTGTCAGTAAGCCAGTTGGCAACCCATCTTGCGACATAGGGATTTATACCTAGTTTAGTGAGTTTATCTATAATTCCAGAGTGGGGGATGGTGTCGAATGCCTTGGTGAGATCTAGATAGGCTGTGTGAACCACCTTACCCTCATCTATGGCTTTGGTGACTGCTTCAAAGAAGTCTGTCAAGTTTAGGAGACGTGATCTGCCTTTTACAAACCTGAATTTTGTGGGGTCCAGAGTTAGGAGATCTCCAATGTCTTTGTTTATGAGTTCCATGATGATACGTTCCATGGCTTTGCAGACCAGGCGCGTCAGGCTAATGGGGCGGTAGCTCCCGGGGTCTGTTGTGCCCCCCCCCTTTGTGGAGTGGGATAACCGTCACAGTGCACAAAGCCTGAGGTGAGGCTATGATTGAACATGGTACTTAGGTGGGGTGCCAGTTCATTCTGTAGTTCGTGTAGAAGGCAGCCTGGGATGTTGTCAGGTCCCATGGATGCTGTGATGTTCATCGTGTTTCACTGTTGCAGTCATTACTCTTGTGTTATCCTGCTGGCAGGCTACCCTCGGCCAGAATTCCGAAGTCTAGGTCCGGCGTCTGTTGCTGTCGCCTCTTCCCTGACGTCAGTGCGCCAGGGGTATAAAAGATGCAGCCGACGCCATTTTCTTCAGTCTTTCTTGCCACGCGGTGCCCGAAGCAAAAGCAGTTTGCAAGTGCTGGTCGGTCGACTCCTGATATTTTCAAATCCGAATTTCAGAACCGAAGTCTTCATTAAAGCTAAGTACCCCGTTGGGGAAACTTTTTTCTTGCTCCAGACCGATGTCAGAAAAAGTTAACAATTGTATTTCTTGTGGGAAGCAAATACCTCATAAGAATTTTCACTCTTACTGTATTCCTTGCCTAGGTCCTGATCACAGCGTTGCTAGCTGTCGGTTTTGTGCTAGATTTACCAACGCACTATTAAGCGTCGGTTCGATTTTGCATTTCATTACTTTGGCCGAAGATTTAATTGTATAATGCCGTCGGAGTGTACAAAAAATGCAAGGACAAGGAAAAGGATAGGCAGCCGAGGTCCAAAACAGCCTCTGCTAGGCCAGTCCCCGGTTCTCAGTGAGGCTCTTTCGCAGCCCCTGGCGCCCGCTACCTCAGAGCCACAGACCGCTTCCGACTCCCACGTGGAGCCGACTGGGGCTCTGGATACTCAAGGTATTGGACACTTGGAAATCATTCCCTCAGATGGGTCCGGAGCCGCTGAGCAGGCATCGGCTTCTAAGGGTGTCTTCAGACCTACACAACTATACATTAAGCCATCTTCAGCTTCAAAGACTAAAGCAGCTCTAAAGACAAAGAAACAAGTACAACATTCTCCTACTCCGTCTACCATGCCTAAAAACAGATGCTCAAAATGGCCGAAGACTTAATTTCTTTGATCAGGGGCTCCCATCCCCCACCTGATAAGAGACCTAGGCAAGAGACAGAGTATTATTCTTCTGATCAGGTTTCTATTTCCTCTGATTCCTCTTCTGAACAGGATTATTCCATGCTTCCCTATGAGGATTCTGATGCTGAAGAATCCATTCCTTCCACCTCTCCTTCTGAGGATTATTCTTTTGGGGGGAACCCTGCATACCATGAAGGAGCATTTCCACTGGGAGAGCCAAGATTATTCTGAATCTAGGAAAAGGCTCAGAGACTTTCTGCTACTTCCTCAGCACAGACACCTTGCTATTCCACCTGTTTTAGACATTGTAGATGATGTATTTTCAGAGTCCAGCCTGTCCCCTGATTCTTTACCCCCTGCACCTGCTAAGCCTGACAGATAATACAGGGTTCCGGATTCTCATAAATTCCTATATAAAAACCCTGCTGCTGATCCAGAAACTATATCTCAGGGTCCCAAAGGGGTCAGAGCTTCCACTGCAAAAAAACCCTGTCCCCTCTGATAGGGATTCCAGGGCTCTAGACAGATGGGGGAAGAAAGTATACACTTCTGCTACCTTGGCTGTAAGGGCTTTAAATTGTCAGTTTCATATGCTTAAATATCAGCAATATTTAATGACACTGCTTAAACAGAAATTGTTGACAAATACTGAATGTTCAGAGAACAAGGAATTGCAGGATTTATTGCATGCAGCTGAACAAGTGGGAAGGCATACTTTGCAATGTGGTTATGATTCACTGGAGGCCTCGTGCAGGGCCGCTGTCACAGGTTCTGTTATTAGAAGGCATGCGTGGTTAAAGGAACAGAATCTGCCTGATCATGTTAAAGCAAAATTATATGATGCACCATTGCAGCATGATTCTTTGTTTGGTACTATAGCAGAAGAAGTTTTGAAAAAAATGGAGGATAAAGCAAAATCCATGCAGACAGTCGAGGATTTCTTACAGGTACAGCCTCCCAGGTTTAGCAGGAACTGGCCTTCTAAAAATTGGTCCTTTCCAGTGTCAGACAGACCACAAAGAGGCAGATACAGGCGTCCCAGAGGCAGATCTCAGCCCCAAGGCTCATACAGGCCTAAACAATGGGGTGCTCCTACCTCCAAAAGCGGAGAAGACAAATCACCTTACAGGAAACAGTCCCAATGACTTTCCTCTGCCAGATCCAAGCACTTTTCTTTTGGCAGCCCCCTTAGGGGGAAAACTAGCACTTAAAATTGGCAAATAATTACCCAAGACAAATGGGTCCTGAACATTGTGTCCCAAGGCTGCAGGTTCCATTTTCACACTCTACCAAGGTCAAAAGGTATGCCAGACCTGCCACACAATCAGTGGGCAGAGGCACAAAAACTAATTACAGCCCTCATGTACATGAGGGCCATTCATCAAGTACCACAACAAGAGCAGGGGCAAGGATTTTACTCCAAACTTTTCCTTGTACCCAGGAAGGACAGAACCTGGAGGCCAATACTGGACCTGTCTATTCTAAATACTTTTCTGGAAGTTCCAAAATTCAAGATGTTGATTGTACAGCAGCTACTGCCCATGCTGGGCAAGAAGGCTTGGCTCGTAACTTTGGACGTAAAAGAGGCATACCTGTATGTCCCAATCAGACAATCTTGCAGAAGATACCTCAGATTCATAGCTGGCTCAATGCATTACCAATTCTCTGCACTGCCCTTTGGCTTATCTACTGCACCCAGGGTCTTCACAAAGTGCCTGGCACCAGTAATTGCATTTTGCAGACAAAGAGGAATTCAAATATATCCCTGCTTGGACGACTGCCTAATTCAAGCAGAGAACAAAGACATTCTTCTAAAGCATCTGGCATTTGTAAAAAAGATTACTAACTGGCCTAGGGTATATACAGTAAATGAAAAGAAATCAAAACTAGTGCCCTCTCAAGAGATTATATTCCTGGCTGCAAGCTTAAATACAACTGCCCAGATGGCTTATGTCATGCCAGACAAACAAAAGCAACTGACGTCTTACTTCAAGAAATTGGCAACAAAACCCCACTTATCTGCAAGAAAAATCCTGTAGGCCCTGGGTTTCATGGCATCCTGCATTCTACTAATTCCATATGCCAGACTGCATATGAGGAAACTACAATGGTATCTAAAAAGTGTTTGGACTCAGCATTGCCACAGCCTGGAGACAGTAATTGCACTCATTCCCTGCCTGCAACAGGAGTTTCGATGGTGGGCAGAAGCCTGTCACCACAACAAGGGTCTGCCATTCAATTTACCCACAGCCAGGCAGACACTGACAATGGATGCATCAGATTATGCCTGGGGGGCCCATATGAAAGGAAACTGTATTCAGGGCACATGGCCTGCAAACCAGATGCATCTTCACATCATTCAAAAAGAGATGTTAGCTGTTCAAAATGCCCTGACAGCCTTCAAGGACCTGCTTCATTCAGGACAACTACTGATAAAGACAGACAATACTACGGTCATGTGGTACATAAACAGGGAGGTACACATTCCTACCCTCTCTGCAGACAATGACCTTATGGGACACAGCATTGGCTTTTCAAATTCACCTGCAAGCACAATTCCTGCCAGGAAAAACAAATACTCTGGCAGGCAACCTAAGCAGAAACCTCATGGATCCCCACAAATGGAAACTGGATCCACAAGTTTTCAGCATGATAATAAGGAAATGGGGATGCCCAGACATAGATCTATTTGCCTTCCCCCACAACTGCCAATTGCTGAGATTTTGCACAAGGATTTATCACAAACAAGCATGGAAAGAAGACGCCCTATCCTTCAGCTGGAAAAATCTAACAGTATATGCCTTTCCTCCACTGCCTCTCCTTCCCAGGGTACTCCTAAAGGTCAGACAAGAGAAGCCAAAAATGATACTGATTGCACCAGACTGGCCACGCCAGCACTGGTACCCAGTCATAAAGAGCTTGTCTCAAGGTCCAGCATGGATATTGCCTCAAACTCCTCACTTGCTGACCCAACAAAATCAGATCCTGCACAGCCAACTCAGGACCTTAAATCTGGCAGCATGGCGGATAATGTAACCATTCAGAACACTCCTCTTTCAAAAGCTGTTTTGGATGTTATCTTGGAGGCCAGGAGGCCCAGTACCAGAAAATCGTATGCAGAAAAATGGAAGAGATTCTGTGCTTGGAACCAGGAACAAAGCATTGACACGTATGTACCAAATATACCTCAGATTTTACAATACCTAACTGAGATGCTGAACAAAGGCCTTTCTTTCTCATCAGTTAAGATTAATGCCTCTGCCATTTCAATACGGAACCACCTATCTTTTCTCATCCTTTACTAAGGCAGTACCTCAGAGGGGCCAAAAACATTAGGCCTCCAAGAGCAGCACCATTTCCGGCCTGGGACCTAAATTATGTATTGGAAAAACTCACACTGCCTCCTTTCGAGCCAGCTTCAACAACAGATATAACAATTTTATCCTGGAAAACAGCTCTACTCCTAGCAATAACCTCTGCAAGGTGAGTCTCAGAGTTACAAGCACTCATGGCTGTGGAACCTTTTATCGTTTTTCATCCAGACAGGGTTTCTCTGAGGACAAACCCTACATTCATGCCTAAGGTGGTATCCAGTGTAGCCCTCAACCAAACCATTCACTTGCCTACCTTGTATCCAAATCCACAGAACAAGAGTGAGAAAATTCTGCATTCTTTGGACATACACAGGCAGTTACGTTTCTACTTGGACAGAACTAAAGCTTTCAGAAAAACTGAGCAACTTTTAGTGTCGTATGCTGCAGGATCACAAGGAAAGGCTATCTCAAAACAGACAATTTCTAAATGGATAGGTCATTGCATCCGTTTCTGCTATTTTCAACATGGCAAATCAGTGCCTAAGGGCATTAAGCCTCATTCCACCAGAGCAGCAGCCACTTCAGCAGCCTTCCTCAGAGGAGTACCAATCAAAGATATCTTAGAGGCTGCAACCTGGAGTTCAGTGCACACTTTCACAAAGCACTACCACTTACCTCTTTACTCTAAGTCCAGAGCAGGCTTTGCCACTGCAGTTCTGCAGGGCCTCATAGCCTCTCCTAATCCTATTTAGCCCTAGCCACCCATCCTCAGCTTTGGGATTCAACCCAAGAGTAATGACTGCAACAGTGAAACATGATGAACATAGTACAGTTGTGCACCTACCATAAATGTAGATGTTCGAGTGTATTCACTGTTGCAGTCCAGGTTACCCACCCACCATCCCCTTTTTCTTTGCTGGGCCTTATCTGTACTTCTCTATCCTATACAACCTATTTGGTGTATTTGCTTGTAGATTAAGGAAATGTTATTTTTGTGCATGTGTTTTTATTGGCATATTTTTTCAGCCTACCAATTTGGGGGCACCTGACATCTGGGGCAAGAAAAACTGAAGAAAATGGCATCGGCTGCATCTTTTATACCCCCTGGCGCACTGACATCAGGGAAGAGGCGACAGCAACTGATGCCGGACCTAGACTTTGGAATTCTGGCCGACCGAGGGTAGCCTGCCAGCAGGATAACACAAGAGTAATGATTGCAACAGTGAATACACTCAAACATCTACATTTATGGTAAGTACACAACTGTACTTTCTTGGCTTTGGAGAGTGAGGTTTTTACCTGTCCAGCTGTGATTACAGGAACTTTACGTTCTTCTAGTATAAAGATGGGCTCTTTAGGGGGTGAGAGGGAGGTAAAGTTAGCACTGAACCTATCTGCCAGGATGTTGGTAATATCAGTTGGTTCTGTATATTTAGTGTCATTGTGCTGTAACTCAGAGCAGATCTGAGTGTTGCCATTGAGATTCTTGACATAGCTATAAGAATGCTTTGTGGTTGTCTTTAGAGTCAGTGGCGATTTTGTTTTCATAACTAGCTTTGGAGGATTTTGAGGGATCTCATCTTCTTACTGAGGCTGACCAGGGAGTTCCTCCAGTCATGGGATTTTACTCTTTTTTTGCAACAGTTTCTTCTTCTGTTGGTGAGTTTGTTTATGGCTGAAGACAAACAGTTGGCTTCCTTTTTTTTGGAGAATAGCATCTTGGTTCTGTTAGAGATTGCATGATCCATGCACTCGTGTAAGTGCTTATAAAGTGCATTTGTGTAGGATTCAGCAGTCGTACCTCTATTGTCCATCTGCATGGGTGTCAAGAAGTTTGCCACTTCTGACTTAAGAAGCGTGAAGTTGGCTTTGGAGAAATTTTTTACGGTTGTTTTCCTAATGGGGGGGTGAGAGCGGGATGTGGATGCCTAGGGTGATTAGCTTGAGGTCGGATCTGACCAACGAGGAGCTGACCTCTGGTGTGGAACACCGGTCGCCCATGTTGGTGATGACCAGGTCTAGGATATTGCTGCCCCTGGTGGGGGTGTGGATAAGTTGATCCAAGGTGTTGGAATTGATGAATGCCAGAAAACGTTGAGCAAAAGAGTTGTTACACGAGTAGTTTTCCCAGTTAATGGTGGGGTAGTTGAAATCACCCATTATTAGGGTGTTGGGTTGTACTTTAATATTTTCCAGTGTATCAAGAAAAGAGGAGTGGGAATCTTGGGGCATGGTGGGGGGTCTGCAGCAAGCTACAATCTGGATTGCGGTTTTGCCCAGAGTTAGTTGAACTTGGATAATCTCGGCTGCATTATGCTGAGCAACTAGCTTGGAGGTGTGGATATCCTTAATGAATATGGACACTCCTCCACCTTTAGTGTTTTGGTCTGGGTTTGGTGATCGAAAGGTCTGGTATGATTATAGCCTGGTAATGCAGGGGTGCTCTTTGGAGCTTTGAACCAGGTCTCTGTCACTGCACAGATGTCGATATTCTCCATTTTAAGGAGCGTCTCAAGTGAGTGCATTTTGAGGTTTAGACTTCTAGCGTTGAGTAGCATTACCCTCAGATTTTGCTTGCTTGTACCTGTTACGGTGGTGAATTTGTCATTTGAACCTTGCCTAAAAAAGGCTCTATAGGGGTGGCAAGAGCATTTGCCAGCATTTGGAATCCCAAGGGCAACAGGTGCAGGCCATCTCTGGCAAAGCAGCGTGGTCTGTCGATCATGTCATCCCAGGCAGACAGATACTGGATTCCCTTTGAATAACACCAGAAGCTTAGCCAGTTGTTGAAGTCAATAATTTTGTCCTTTTACTGTGATATCATTCTGGGTGATGGCAGGATGCTACTCAGGGCTAGGGTCATACCTGCCTGGGCTACAAGATTAGAGAGCTCTTCCATGTCTCTTTTCATGTAGTCCAGGGAGGTACGGCTCAGGTCATTCACACTAACATGGACAATGACAGAGTCATATTTGTACTTGTTGTGGAGTGACCTGAGTGCATGCATTATGTGGCGGATCCTGGCACCCGACAGGCAGCTGACAGTAACTTTCTCCTTGTTTAGCCTTGTGAGTGGAACATCAATGTGCCTGACTATAGAGTCATCTATGACTAGAGTGTTGGGTATGTTATACCTTATGGGCTGTAGTTGAGTGGCACAGTGAGTTTGTGGGCTGTGTCTCATTTGGGTTGTGTTGGGGGGTGGAGGTTGCATGCATTTCTGCTTTGGAGGTCTCTGTTGTTTGGGCAGATTTTTACTGAGAGCCTACGTGAATGTAGGTGTGTGTTTTGTGCTTCTGTGTGTGCGTTTCGGTGGTGTAGGTTGGGGTTGGCATGATGGTTAACATATTTACCTCGGACACAAAGTACAGGGTTTGATTCTCACCTTTAGAGGAAATTGGCTAGGCTTAAATGGCCCTCAAAGCAGGTAGTATAATGCAGATATATAAAAGGTGTAGGATTTTTCTGTATGCAAATTCTGGTGTTTATTGGGGTATGTTGTCTGTCTTGAATGTATGCACAGAGCTGAAGACTGTGTAATGTCTGTGCTTAAGAAAAGTTAAATTACTGTGTGGGGAGGGATGCGACAGAGTCCAAATAGTTGCTTTACGTTCATCATCCATGTAGTTTGTATAGGAAGGAAATTGTTTATTTGTGATGATCAGATGCATGCACTTAAATTCACTGTGTTTGTCATGGTTTGTGTGATTGGTACTTATTTCTAATGTTTACTTGGGTTGTATAACTGCATGTGTCTCAAGTGCAGTATGGAATCTCCACATTTTGCTTGACTGTTTTTTTTTACTTCCTGCAGAAACTGGATGCTGGCAGCCAGTTGGCCCTCATTGATGACCTGTATCGGGATATTCGAATGGTTGGCAACGAAGCAAAAGGAGGTCATGTGCCAGGCTTCTGTCTTCCAAAGAAGGTGAGTGAACATTTGAAGTGTAATCAGGTGGGATTAGTGCTCACCTATGCAGAGACCTGTGCAAAGTGGCACATTAGTGCATGTGTGATTAAAGGGGGAGGAGTGTTGGTTTGGAAAATAAGATATGCTCATTTAGTTTAGGACAAATAACTTAAAGGAAAATGTACCATGTTTTACTTTAACCCAACTAATGGTCTTATTGAAGCAACATAACTAAGCTACATTTGGTGTTTACTGCATAATGAAAGACAGAGTTATGGATGTCTGTCTACCACATCGACCTCCTGCTTGCCTACAGTACCTCACCTCCATGTCTGTTTTTGTTTTACCTTGAAACAGATCTTGTTTGGGGAGCCTCAGTCAGCAGGGCATTCCTACAGGGTGCTTATTCTAGCTGTTCTCTGCAGTCATCAGTTGGGTCATTTCGCTTCTGTCAGCAGTGTCAGAATATGTCCAAAAAAGAACTAGAGTGGACTATCCCATTCTCAGTTCTTTCCCATCATACTTCAAGGAAGAGACTTCACTTAAATTTGTATTTCTTTTTGCTGAAACTATCTATTACTTTTTTGTCCCCCCCCCCATTTGTAATACGGTTTTAATGGGTTTAATAGTGAGTGCTGTTTCACAAGTGCTCAGTGGATTGGAGCACACCTCCACGGGACCAGTACCTAGTGTGTATGTATTGTCTGGATCAGAGGCTAAGCAGGGCATTTGAATTAGCCACAAGTTAGTCAGTCTAAACGTCTGTAAGTCAGAGAGCTGAAGTAATCCAGCAGTGCCTTCAGAAGAACGTAGTTGAAAGAGAAAAGCAGTATGAAAAGAGAGATCTCGCTCATTTTTGGAACAAAAGCAGGAGGAAGGTTGTTATTCTTAGGCTGGAGCAAGCTTTTCATTATTATCAGTCCTGTAAGTGACTCATTATGAAAAGGCCTTTTGTGCCAGCTTATTCGACAGCTTTGCGTATGACGACTCCTGTACCACACCAGGTAATTGGCTACCCCCCCATTCAGGCTAAAAGGTTTCCTAGACCAGATGCAGTTTAAAGAGCTAGCAAACTCCATCACTGTAGAATTCCCTTTGGCCATCAGAGTCTGCTTGCCTTTAACAACGTATAATTATGTAAGGACTTTAGTGCCTTGCTCTTGGCTGACGGCATCAACCGAAGCCTCTTGAGACCACCTACCAAGTAATGATGGATTCTTTGAGGAAGGCCTCTTTTATATAATACCCTCAGTGATGGGGGCTGCAGGGATTCTTCATGTTGTCCAGTGAGATGTCCTTCCATTATCACTGTTGCAGTATCCTTCATCTAAGGGATATCCTATCAAGGATAGCCCAGCATCCAGCCAGTGTACTAAAGCCTTTGAGCACTTACAGGCACTGTACGTCACACACACAATGCTTCTCACACACGATGTAGGGCATAAAATTGACGTATAGATGCAGATACTCAGAAGTTCTTTGCTGCTAATCTGAACACCTTTATCGAACGTCGGTCTGAATGCTCTTCTGCTGTTGCTGACCTTTTCAAGTCCCTCCAGGACAACAGCAAAGCCTTGCAGGAGCTGAGACACATTTTTGTTCCTCCCATTCCTAAATTTCAGAGGAACTATCCCTCCAAGTCTACTTTTATTCATAGGGAATGTTGCCCTCCTCCCAAGGGCAAGAAGGGTTCTAGGCATGTGCCTCCTGCTAAGTCTACTCAGACTCCTGCCTCTCTGAAGCCTTTTTTAAAGGACAAGCCTGGTTCTGTTTCACAAATCTAGAATAAAAATGTATTAATTCATTCATAATTATTAACAATATATATATATATATATATATATATATATGTAAAAACACTCCTCTCTGAAAAGCTTTAAGCTTTAAAACTGGCTGAACAGATATCAACCCATTTAAGCCTTGACTCACACTTACATTACATTTCAGTTGCGAAAGCAGTTCCCTTTTGTCTAAATGCAACCCCCAAAGGGCCACCTCTTGGATTTTCAATCAATTTCTCCAAAACAACATATTTAAAACAATATGTAGGATGCAATTTAGTGTGCCTAGCCAAAGCATTTGTTTCTTGTGCTTTAGAAATGGTATACACATGTTCACTTGTCCTATCCCTTTAACGCCCTTTCCGTTGTTAGATATTGTAATGGCTGGTTTTTTTTCATCTTTAAGTATGTTTTTAAGTGGTTCTGTCAGTATTATGTGATGTATTTTACAATGCTTATAATTGTGTGTGGGCTCTTTAAGTTGATACATTGGAAATCACATGATGATGGGATGTGTTTTAAATATGGTGGAGTATTCAAGTGAATCTCATCTGAAGAAGTTTGTTTATTACAGACAAAAGAGCTAGTCATGGTTGTTTTAGTGAATAAAGTTGAATTAGTTGCCGTTTCTGGGTCCTGACGCTTTTTATTGTGGATTTTACAGTTTGTGGTTGGTGTTTGTGAATTTCAGCAGCTTGGTTCTGTTTGACAGTTTGCTTCCTGCTTCCCTTGGCCAGATTCTCTTGTCCCCTCCCTCTTTCTCTTCCAAATTGGCTGCAAATCTCTTCAGACTCTTGAGTTCTGTGCATTATTCATCAGGGATATTTCATGGTTTAGAAGTCCCTTCCTTTTCAGGCATTCCGCAACTCCCTTGCAAACAGCTCTCCCCGAGGTTTTTCACTTTCTTTTGGCTCAGGACACCATTTAAGCTGTGCTTTCTACCCAAGTGGGGAGAAAATTTTTATTACAGAATGCTTTTAGTCCCACAAAAGTAAGGTACATGGAGACCAATTCTGGATCCTTCCCTGCTGAACACCTTTCTCAAGATTCCTTCCTTTTGGATGGTCTTTCTTCAAACATTGTATCGTCTTCTTCCACAGACCTTTCTGATATCTCTGGATTTCATGGATGCATACCGTCACATCCCCGTTCATCCTCTTTTTTTTTTTTTTTGCATTTTTAGTTCTTTGCCCTTTGGCCTCTCTACTGTCCCAAGGATATTCACCAAATGCCTCACTCCTGTCATTTCTTTTTGCAGGATTTCAGGTATTCAGATTTTTTTTCTTGTGTAGATGATTTGCTTATTCAAGCTTCTTTCCCCAGCAATCTGCTTCAGAATCTCAAGTTTACTGCTTGCCTATTGCACAGTCTGGGGCTCACCATAAACCTCCAGAAGTTTTGACATTTTTCCAGGATCATATTAGTCCTTCCATATTACTGTTGCAGTGTTCTTTACAATAGGGATTCCCCTGCCAAAGACAGCCCGACATCCGGCCAGTATGCCAAATCCTTTTGGTTGTAAAAGGTACAGTGTACATCACATGTGTGCTCTCCACGCATGGCATAGGGCATAAAGGTGACATCTAGCCATACCATCCTCAGAACATCTTTGCTGCCAGTCTGAACGCCATCTTCAGTCATCTCTGAAAGCTTGTTTGCCTGCTGGTTTTACTGCTGTCAGGTAAATGCCCCACTGGAGTTTTTGTTTTTATTATCTGACATTTGCCTTGTTTCTGGTTGTTGGGTTTCATGTCAGTGTCAGAGACAGATTCTCCATAAAGACCATGAGCAGTCTTTGTTACGTATAGGAGCTTCCCACAACAATACGTCTTGTGAGATTTGTCAGTCCTGTTTTCCTAAGACTTTGTGGAGTCAGTTTTCTTCTCTAGTGATTTACCTTGAGAATGAATGACTTAATTTGTTGGCCAAGGATACCATGGAAGGATCTTCCTGGCCCAAGAGCAGCCATCTGCAAAGAAAAAGGCCGGTCAAATTCTTTGGCTGTACCACATCCAGCACGTATCTCTCTCTTGAGGCTGGCAAAAGCCCGGAGTATCAACCAGTTTTTCTCAGATGCCTATGCTGTAGCTACTTTGGAGGCTGGCATCGACCTGACGCCACACACATCCATGGAGGTTTTACAGACCTCTACCTCAGATGTACAGGGGAAACTGCAGCTGGTTGTTGTTGAAGGGCCTAGGGGTGTTCCTCAACTTTTAGTAAGAAAAGAGGTTCTAGCTACCATTATTGGGTGCCGTCAGGGGTCAGATCCTCAAAACTTTTTCACAGCTGTTGGCACACTCAAAAAGAAGCAACAAACTAAACATGTTTGCCTGCTCCAAAAGGTCCTCAGTGTGAATGGCAGAACTTGACCCAAGGCTTGATTAATGCCCTTATGGCTCTGAAGCCTTCACAGGGTGTTTCTGTTCCTGCTCCCCTAAGTCTTCTACCTCTCTTAAGAGCAGGATTATTCTTCTGAGGAGGATGCTGATCATGATGAAGAGTTTGTCTTATTCCTCCCAGATTCCTTCACCACTTGACTATGGCTCTGAGGAAGAAGAGTCTGTCAGTCCTAACTCTCCTTTTCAGGATATTTCATTTGGTGATGTTTCTAAATGATAGACTTTTCTAAATGGGACTGTGTTCAGATGTCTGATGTTAGAAGAGGTACTGTCAGCTTCTACAAATGGAGTCTCCTTGACCTTCTGCTGTTCCTCCTGTTCTTGCAGCTTTGCTGGGATGCCTTTTCCCCACTGCTTCTCTGGCTCCCAACCCCCTGTTCCCAAAAAACCTGGTAGGTTTTATAAAGTGCTTGAAAGTGTCCCTTTGCAGATGTCACTGTGGTGTCTGTGGATTCTGTTAGGCCTCCCAAATTGCTGCCATCTGATAAGGATAACGGAACCATGGAGAGACTGGATAAGAAGGTGTACACTTCTGCTACCCTGGCCTTTAGAGCTGTTAACTATCAGACAGATGTGACTGGGTACATTCTGGCTCTTCTCTGTCAAGCCTGTTAGAGTATTTCTGAGCTCCCTGATTCAGAGAGGAAGGCCTTTGCTCTTGCTTTGCTTGGAACATCCTTCATGTAGCTTGCCGTTCCATTGAATGCAGCTAATGCTTCATTTAGGGCTGCTGCTTTTGGATCTGTTTTGAGGAGGTATCCCTGGCTCAGCCTTCAGCCTTTACTTGATGATATCGAGACTAAACTTACGGATGCTCTTCTGGATAATAAGCATTTGTGTGGTGTTGCTGCGTCGGAGTTTGTCCCTGCAAGAAAAGGGCAAGGCCTTATAGGAGTTGAAGCACATTTTTGTTTCCTCTGTGCCTAAGTTTCAGAGGAATTATCCTAATAAGCCTGCCTTTGTTCAAAGATAGTCTTGCCATCCCCCAAAAGTAAAAAGAGTGTGGTAGAAGGGCTGTCCCTGCTAAGACTACCCAAATTCCTTGTACTCAGCAGCCTCCTTTTCCTGATAAACCTGATGCTGTCTGAATGTTCTATTCTTCTCAGTCACATTCCTCTTTCTCTGCCCCTTCCTGTTTGACTAAAGGTTACCCAGGACTCCTGGGTTCGTTCCATAATTTGCCTGGGTTATTACATGGTTTGGAAATCTCTTCCCCTTTTAGGGCATTCTCCAGCCTTCTCCAGAGCAACTGCCCTTTTTTCCAGAGGTGCTTCAGGGCCTGTTGGCTCAAGAAACAATTCAAAAAGTTCCAACTCCTCAGAGGAGGAAGGGGTTTTACTCCAGAATGTTCTTTGTCCCCAGGAAAGAAGGCACCCAGAGACCCATTCTGGATCTTTGTCAGCTAAATACCTTTTAAAGGTCCCTTCCTTTCAAATGCTTTCCCTTCAAACTTTGTTTCCTCTGCTTCCTCAGGCTTTTCTAGTTTCCCTGGATCTCAAGGATGCTTACCTACACATTCCTAGTCATCCCCTTTTCAGCATTCTCTGTTGCTTCCTGACATTTTCAGTTCTCTACTTTGGCGCCTCGACTACCCCAAGGGTCTTCACCAAATGCCTCGCTCCTGTGATTGCTTTCTGCAGGCTAAGGGGGAATACAGGTCTTTCCCTACCTGGATGACCTGCTTTATCCAGGCTTCCTCTCAAGAGATCTTACTTCAGCATCTACTGTTTACCATTTCTCTCTTGCAAAACTGGGGTTTACTGTAAATTTCCAGAAGTCATTCCGGACTCCTTTTCAGGATCATGTTTTTTCTGGACTGCAGTATCCAGACTGTTCCAGTGCTGGAATCCCTATCTCCTCCCAGGCCTTAACTCTCATTGCTTTCTTTCAGTCCCTTCAGCCTCTGGCTTCACTCACAGCCACAGAATTCCTGAGGGGTCTAGGTTACATGGCTTCCACAATTCCTGTGTTCCCTCTAGCCAATCTCCACATCAGAAAACTTCACTGGTTTCTAAAGTCAGTTTGGCTTCAACATTCTTGTCCTTTAGATTTTCTAGTCCGTTTTCTTCCATGCATCAAGTGGGAACTTCAGTGGTGGATTCTTCAGTTGCCCTTCAAACCAGGGCTTCCTTTTCAGCCTCCAGTCCCCTGTCAGGAACTTTTGACAGATGACGTAGACGTGGGATGAGGGCCTCTTTTGACCCTCTGAAGGTACAAGGCCTTTGGTCATTTCAACAAAGGACCATGTACATGTCAAAGAGATGAGCGAGCTTGTCTGCTGGATCTTCAGGCTCTTCATTCTCATTTTCTTCCAGAGCCCCTCAAGATTCTCAGACAATACCACAGTGATGTGGTATGTCAAAAAGCAAGGGGGGGACAAGGGCTCATCTCCTATGCAGGGTAGCCCTTCTGGTTTGGGAGCTGGCTATCCATTATCAGGTGACCCTTCAGGCAGTTTACATTCCTTTATATAAGAACTAATGGTTCTGAGCAGATCCCTAACATTATCCTATGTGTGAATGCTTCACAGGGATGCATTTCTGGACATTGTCCACCAGTGGGGGGGTACTCCTCAAGTAGATCTATTTGCCTCCCCTGTGAACAGACCACTTCCTGTATTTTGTGCCAGAGTCACATGCCCTCTGGCCTGGAAGGTGGGTGCCCTCTCTTTTTCTTGAAAGAGGATTTCTTTATGCTTTCCATCCCCTTCCTCTTCAGGAAGTGCTGTTCAAGATAAAACATGGTGCTCCCAAAATCTTACTGTTGGCTCCCTTTTGGCAAAGACAGCACTGGTTCCCCCTTCTGCATCTTGACAAGGGCAACCATCACAAGTTACCTCACAGGATGGACTCATACAAGACAAAGGCTCTCTAATCCATTCTCACCTATCCTCTCAAATGGCATTCTGGGTGATAGGTTTTTGATCCTCTACAGACACCTTTTTTTCTAAAGACATGCTCTGGGCCCTGCAGAAGGCCAAGGAACCTACTACTAGGAAATCTTACTTATCCAAACGGAAGAGGTTTTCTGTTTCAAGTCTTTCTCATAACGTGGATGCACTTACTGTGGGTGTTCCTTTGGGTTCTGTCTTATTTGTGTGAACTGCTCAGTGCTGTGTTGGCATATTCTTCTTTTAAGGCCCACCTATCAGCGTTCTCTTCTTGTCTGTCTTTGACTCCCTCTTTGGCCTCTAGATTTAAAGCCTTGTTAAAGGTGTCCTTCACATTAGGACTCCCAGGAAGCCTATCCCTCCTTCCTGGAACCTTAATTTTTTTTTGGAAAAATTGACCCAGACTCCATTTGAGCCTGCTGTTTAGCTTCCTTGCAGCATTGTCCTTGGAAGACTGTTCTTCTTTTGGCCCTTACTTCTGCCAGATGCATGCCTGAGCTGAAAGCCCTTATTGTGACTGTTCCTTCTTTTTTAATTTTCCATAAGGCAGGGTGTCTCTTTGTACCAATCTTTCTTTTATGCCTATGGTGGTTAATGAGTTGTCTGTTAATCAGTCTGTTAATTTGCCCACCTTTTAGAAGGTTTTGCACACCTTGGATTTGCATAGACAGCTCAGATACTATTTAGATGAGACTAAAGCTTTTCATAAATCTGACCATCTTTTTGTTTCATTTCATCCTAGGTCTTTAGGTTTGGCTGGTTCCAAGCAAACAATTTCTTCTTGGATATCTAAAGCCATTTCTTTTTGATATTCTTTTCATGGGAAGAGCCTTCCTTTGTTATGTCTCATTCCACTAGGGCTGTGGCTTCTTCTGATGCTTTTTTCAAGGGTTTAAGTACTAATTCTGGTCTTGAGACAGCAACATAGAGTTCTGTGCATACATTTGCTAAGCAATATAAGTTGGATGTGATTTCTAGAGCTAGAGTTGGCTTTGCCAGGGCCATTCTCCATGGCTTCCTAGAGGGCTCTGCTGGCCCTTCCTCCTCCCAGTCGTCGTCTTGAGTTTTTGCACTCTCCCTGTTCTAAAGAATACTGCAACAGTGATGTGTTAGGATATAGAAGAGTTGTGTAAAATCTTACTGCAACAGTAGATGTCCTTCTCTTCACTGTTGCAGTATTCCCTTCCTTCTCTCCCTCCCTCCCCCTGGTCCTTTTTTCTTCAGGATATGCATGTTACCTACTTTTATCCTTGGACTGTTGTTCCTACTGGGGATTGTCAGTTCTGAGGATGGTACATCCAGATGTCACCTTTATGCCTTATGCCATGCTCAAGGGAGCATATGTTTGAAGTACAGAGTACTCTCTACAACCAAAAGGCTTTGGCATACTGGCCGGAACCTGGGCTGCCTTCGGCAGAGGATCCCTATTGGAAAGAATACTGCAACAGTAAGGAGAAAGACATCTACTGTTATGGTAAGATTTTTACACAATTGTACTTTCCTCAGCTGCAGTCTTCAGACAGTTCCCATCTTGACAGCTCTGCCTTCCCCCAAAGCTCATGTCTCTAATAACCTTTTTCCAGTCCCTTCTTCTTCTAGTGTTTGTCACGTTCAGGGAATTTCTGTGGGTCCTAGGGTTCATGGCTTCCACCATTCCCATGCTGCCTTTCACCAGGATCCATATGAGGAAATATCAGTGGTACCTCGGGTCAGTGTGGCTTCAGCATTGCCACCCACTGAAGTTCTCTGTACCTTTCTTTCCCTGTCTCAGGCTTCAGCTTCAGTGGTGGATTCATCAACTTCCTCTCAACCTGGAACTTCCTTTTTGAGCTCCAGTTCCTACTCAAGAACTCTTACAGACACCTTAGACAGAGAGTGGGGTGTCTCCTGTGGCCCTCTAAAGGTTCAGGGTCTATGGCCTCCTCCTCAGAGATCAGACCACATCTGTAAGTTTTTCATTCCCTGTTTCATCCTGGGTACCTCAAACCTTTCACAGACAATACCACAGCGATTTGGTAAATCAACAATCATTGGGACACAAGGCCTTATCTTTGCAGACTAGCTCTTCAGGTCTGGGATCTATCTATCCAGTATCAAGTGACTCTTCAGGCAATTTTCATTTTTTAAGAGGACAGTCTAGTGGCAGATACCTTGAGCAGGTTCAGCACACATGCTCATGAATGGATGTTTCACAGAAATGTGTTCCTGGACATTGCCCATTGATGGGTTATTTCTCTTTTTGCCTCCTCTCTGAACAATTTCCTGTATTCTGTTCCAGAGTCCCAAGTCTTCCTGCTTGGAAGGTGGACACCCAGTATTTCCCTTTGAAGGGGATGTTTCTGTATGTGTTTTCCCTACTTCCTCTGTTACCATGAGTTTTGCTGAAGATCCGACAGAACTCTCCCGAAATCTTGCTGGTGACTCCCTTTTGGCCCATACATCATTGGTTCCCCCTTCTATTTCCCTTGACCAGGGGAAATCACCATAGGTTACCTCACCAGGTGGATCTTCACACAAGACTTAGAGGTGTATTATCCATCCTCACATGTCCAGTCTTCAAATGACACTGTGGGTGATAGGGTTTTGATCCCTTTTCAGCACCTCTTTTCTGAGGACTTTCTTTGGTTTCTACGGGAAGTCATATATGGCCAAATGGAAAAGATTTTCTCTTTGTTGCCTTTCTCACCATCAAGATCCTTTATCAGTGGAGGTTCCTTTGGTTCCCTCTTATTTGTGTGATCTGCACCATACTTGATTGGCATATTCTTCAGTGAAAACTGACCTGTCCACAGTTTCCTGCTCATCTGCCCTTGAATCCTCCTCTGGTCTGTAGTTGTCAGGTCAAGTAATTCCTTGAAGGTGTCCTTCATATCAGACCTCCTAGGAAGTCTGGTTCCGCCTTTGTGGGACCTTGATTTTTTACTTGAAAAATTGACCCAGGCTCTTTTTGAGCCTGCTTCCTTCCAACATTATACTTGGAGACTGTTCTGCTTTCAGCTGTTACTTCAGCCAAGAGAGTCTCAGAACTTCAGGCTCTTGTGGCCATTCGACCTTTCTTGGTTTTCCACAGAGACAGTGTGTCTCTACATACTAATCCTTCTTTTATGCCCAAGGTAGTCAGTGAGTTTTGCCGTAGTCAGTCTATTTATCTTTCTTTTTTTACTTCTCAGTCTGCCAGTGAGAAGGTTCTTCACACCTTGGAGTTGCATAGACTGTTCAGATGTTTAGATAAAAACTAAAGTTTTTTGAAAATTTGAGCAGATTTTTCTTTTTCATCCCAGGACTTTGGGTTTGACCATTTCTAAGCAAGCCATCTCCTCCTGGATTTCTAAAGCCATTTCCTTTTGTTATTCCTTTCTTGGCAAATGTCTTTTTTCATCTATAAAGGCACATTCTACTAGAGCAGTTGCCTACTCTGGTGCCTTTTTCAAGGGACTGGATACCAATTCTATCTTTGAAGCTGCTATTTCATCTTCTGTTCATACTTTCACTAAACATTACAAGTTGGATGTTGTTTCCAGGGCTAGAGCAGGTTTTGCCAGGGCTATACTGCATGGATTTATGGAGGGATCTTTTCGGCTTTCCTCCTCCTGGGCATCTTCTTGAGCTCTTGTACTCTCCCTTAGGTAAAGAGTACTTCAGCAGCGATATGGAATGACATAGTACAGTTGTGTAAAATCTTGCCATAACAGTGGATGTTCTTCGTCTTCCCTTGCTGCAGTCCTGACTATTGGGTATAGTCCGCGTCCCAGTCGGCCCGAATACCAGAGTATAAGGCTGACGTCGGTCATGGCGCCTTAGACTGACGTCAGTACGTCAGGGTACTAATGCGCATGACCGACGTCATTTCCTCAGTCTTTTTTGCCGCATGGTCCGATGCAGAAGCAATTTTGCGAGTGCAGGTTGGCGTTCTGAGATTTTCCGAAACCGGAGTTTCAGACCGAAACAGAGTTGGCTAAGTAACCCGTTAGAACATTTTGGTTTTTCTTGCCTCAGTATTTAACCGGATGTCAGAAAAAGTGAATAACTGTATTTCTTGTGGGAAGCAGATACCGCATAGGGATTATCATACATTGTGTATACCTTGTTTAGGGCCTGAGCACGACGTTGTTGGTTGCCGCTCTTGTGCTAGATTTAACAAGCGCACTATTAAGAGGAGGCTTGATTGTGCTAGGTTAGTGTTTGGGAAGCGTTGCAATTATAATATGCCGACGGATGCTCCGACGCCCGCTTCATCCAAGAAGCGCAAGGACAAAACAGTGAAGCCTAGGGGTGAGGAACCGGCAGTTCCGGACGCCGGTTCTTTAGAAGGCTCAGGGAGCCAGAGGTTTTGCCAGGAGTCTCTATGGAGTCTCAGGCAGATACTTTACTGTTACAGGATGTGCCCTCTCAGGAGGTAGGCCAGGCTGAGGGGCTTCTCAGGTAACTGTTCTTCCCTCTCTTCCCAAGGTAGTTAGGGCCTCTCCTTCTGTTGCCAAAGCTTCTTTTAGAGGTAGGCCAAGTTCAGCTTCTGTGGGGCTTCTCCTAGCATTTCGGGCTCTGTGCCTAAGAAACATATGCTTAAAATGGCAGAAGATTTGATTACTCTGATTAGAGGTTCTATGCCCCCGCCTGATAAGAGGCCTAGGGTGGAACAGGAGTTTGATAGTTTTGAACAGTGTTCACAGGCTTCAGAGTCTTCTGTGGAAGACTTGCAAGAGTTTCCTACTTATTCTGATTCTGATGTGGATGATTCCACTCCTACAGCTTCTCCTCCTGAGGATTTTTCATTTTCAGAGACTCTTCACTCCATGAGGGAGCACTTTAAATGGGAAGGCCAGGATTACTCTGATTCCAGGAAAAGGCTTAGGGAATTCTTGTTTTACCCCAGCATAGGCCCTTAGCTATTCCTCCTGTGTTGAATGTGGTGGAGGATGTTTTGCAGAGGCTTCCCTGAACCCTGACTCCTTGCCTCCTGCTCCTGTTAAGCCGGATAGGTATTATAGGGTGCCCAAGCTCATAAGTATTTGTTTAAGAGTCCTAGGCGGACCCAGAAACTGTTTCTCAGGGGCCTAAAGGTGTTAAAGCTTCTGTGGTTAAAAATCCTGTACCCTCTGATAAAGAGGCAAGGGCTTTGGATAGGTGGGGTAAGAAAGTATATACTTCTTCCACTCTAGCCATGAGGGCGTTGAATTGTCAGTTTCATATGCTGAAATATCAGAATTATCTCCTTTCACAATTGAAATCTAAGGTGGATGCTTTGGCGGAAGGTATTGAGTGTAAAGAATTGCTGGATTTGGTTCATGTGTCTGAACAAGTGGGTAAGCATTCTTTGCAGTGTGGTTTTGATGCTGTTCAGGCCTCCTCGAGGGTGGCTGCTACTAGTTCTGTTCTTCGCAGACATGCCTGGTTGAAGGATCAGAATTTAGCTGAGCATGTTAAGACCAGGATTTTGGATGCTCCTTTACAGTCTGATGTGTTGTTTGGGCGCCTGTGGAAGCAGTTTTAAAGAAAATGGAGGACAAAGCTAAGTCTATGCAGACTGTTAAAGATTTTTGCAGGTGCAGCCTCCAAGTTTAGTAGAAATTGGCCTGCTAAGGGGTGGACATATCCTGCTTATGGTTCCCAGTCTAGGGGTAGGTCTAGACGTGGTAGGGGCAGGGCTCAAGGTTCGTTTAGGCCTAGATCAGACAGTTCACCTGCTCAGACTTCTGGTGAGGGCAGGGGTCAGTCCTTTCGTAAGCAGAACCAATGACCTGCCTTTTCAGCTGCCAGTGGATTCTCGCCTGGCAGCTCCTTTGGGAGGAAGATTGTCTCTTTTCAAAGAAAATTGGGATTTAATCACTCAAGACAGATGGGTGCTGGATATCATTCATCACGGTTACAGATTTTATTTCCACACAATGCCCCCTTTCAAAGGCATGCCAGATGTTCCTCCTCCACAAAGAAAAGAGGCTCACAAGCAAGTTTCTCAGTTACTCCAGATAGGAGCCATTCAGCCAGTCCCTGTATCAGAAAGGGGCTTGATTTTATTCTCGCCTGTTCCTAGTACCAAAGAAGGGGAACACGTGGAGACCAATTTTGGATTTATCTATCCTCAACACTTATCTGGACATTCCCAAGTTCAAGATGTTGACATTACAGCAACTGTTACCTCTGCTGGGCAAGGATCACTGGATGGTAACTTTGGATCTCAAGGAAGCTTACCTTCATGTGCCTATAAGGCTAAGTTGCAGAAAGTATCTGCGGTTTCAACTGGAGATTTTCATTATCAGTTCTCTGCATTGCCCTTTGGCTTATCTACTGCGCCCAGAGTATTCACAAAGGTTCTGGCTCCAGTGATAGCTTACTTCAGGCTTCAAGGCATTCAAATCTATCCTTACTTGGACGACTGCCTGATTCTGGCTCAAGAAAAGGAAGACCTTCTACAGCATCTGGAATATGTCATAGCAGTGCTAAGATGCCTAGGGTATTCTGTGAACGAAATAAAGTCCAGTCTAGTACCCTCTCAAGACATGTGCTTTCTGGGTGTGAGACTGAATACAGCAGCCCAGATGGCCTTTTTAACCCCGGACAAACAAAAGAGTCTGTCACTTTACTTCCATCAACTATCTCATCAGTTCGTGCTGACTGCAAGGACAGTCCTTCAAGCATTAGGGTTCATGGCATCTTGTATTCTGGTGCTTCCCAATGCCAAACTGCATATGAGGAAGCTGCAATGGTATCTCAAAAATGTATGGACACAGCACTGCCAAGATTTCGACACTGTCATTCACATAATACCTTGCCTTCAAAAGGAATTCTTGTGGTGGGCTCAGGAATGTCACCTAAACAAGGGACTCTCTGTGACCGGCCAGAGGCGAGTCAGATTTTAACGACAGATGCCTCAGACACTGCTTGGGGAGCTCATCTAAATGGAAAGTGGATACAAGACAAGTGGCCTGCCAGACTACAGCATCTACATATCAACATGAAGGAGATGTTAGCAGTCCAGTTTGCATTGATGGCTTTCAAGGAGTTACTTCTTCCAGGGCAGGTGTTGATTCTAACAGACAACACAACTGTCATGTGGTACATCAACAAGCAAGGGGGAACACATTCTTATCCTCTATGCAGGCAAGCAATGATTTTATGGGAGACTGCGTTAAGCCTGCGACTGACTCTTCAGGCAAGGTTTCTGCCAGGAGCACAGAACTCCCTAGCAGATGTATTAAGCAGACAAATCATGGATCCCCACGAGTGGAAACTGGATCTTCATGTATTTCAGAAATTGACAGTGTCATGGGGAACTCCAGACATAGATCTGTTCGCTTCTCCACTAAACCACCAGCTGCCAAAGTATTGCACAAAGGGGTTTCATCACACAGCTTGGAAAGTGGATGCTCTGTCTTTCAGTTGGAAAAACCTTCATGTCTATGCCTTTCCACCTCTGCCTCTTCTTCCAAAGGTATTATTAAAGGTCAGACAAGACAGGCCAAGGATGATTTTGATAGCTCCAGATTGGCCTCGCAACACTGGTACCCACTTCTAAGGAGTCTTGTAAAGAAGCCTCCATGGCCTTTACCTCTGATTCCTCATCTGTTATCTCAGAAGGACGGTCATCTGCTCAATGTCAAGCTTCAATCTCTTCATCTCACAGCTTGGCATATTCTGTGTTGAAGCACAGCAGGTCTCAGCTTCCTCAACAAGTTTTAAATGTGATTATGGAAGCTAGAAGGCCTAGTACTAGGAGAGTGTACGCAGAAAAATGGAAGAGATTTTTATTTTGGAGTACAGCAAAGAATTTGGAGATTTCAGAGCCTAATTTGAGTGTGGCTCTTCAATATCTTACTGAATTATTGGACAAAGGTTTGTCCTTCTCTTCCATAAAGATTCATGCTGCAGCAATTTCAGCTCACTATGATTGTGACCCACCTTTGTTTTCGCATCCTTTGTTCAAGCAGTTTCTTAGAGGGGCAAAGAATATAAGACCCCCACGTAGAGCTCCTACTCCTGCTTGGGATCTCAATTTTGTGTTGGAAAAACTTACTCTACAACCTTTTGAGCCTGCAGCTACTGCTGAATTGAAATATTTGTCATGGAAGACTGCTTTTCTGTTGGCTATTACTTCTGCAAGAAGGGTGTCTGAGTTGCAGGCCCTTATGGCAGTAGAGCCCTTTTGATTTTCCATAAGGACAGGGTTTCATTACGCACTAATCCTTCCTTTATGCCTAAGGTGGTTTCTAGTGTGGCTTTAAACCAAACTATTCATTTGCCTACGTTTTTGCAGATCCTCAAAATAAAGGGGAAAAGATTTTGCACACTTTAGATGTACACAGGCAATTGCGTTATTATTTGAGCAGGACTAAGAATTTTAGGCAGTCACAGCAGTTACTTGTTTCTTTTGCTTTGAGTTCACAGGGCAAGCCTGTGTCAAAACAAACTATTTCTAGGTGGATTGGCTTTTGCATTGCATTTTGTTATTCCCATCATGGCAAAGAGGTTCCAGCTGGGATTAGGCCTCATTCCACTAGGGCTACTGCCACTTCAACAGCATTTCTAAGGGGTGGCAACTAAGGATATTCTGGAAGCAGCTACTTGGAGTTCAGTGCATACTTTCTCTAGGCATTATCACCTGCCTATATACTCTAAGACTAGGGCTGGTTTTGCCACAGCTGTTTTACAAGGCATGTTGTCAGCTCCTGCTACTTTATAATTTGCCAGCCTCCCTTACCTCTGCTTTGGGATTCTACCCAATAGTCAGGACTGCAGCAAGGGAAGACGAAGAACATAGTACAGTTTTGTACCTACCATAAATGTAGATGTTCGAGGATTCCCTTGCTGCAGTCCAATTTACCCTCCCTCCTTCCCCTCTGTGTTTCGGGGTGGTTGTGTAGGTGAGTTTTCATGCTTATATTTTTTGTATATATTGTTGTATATATTGTACATGTTTTTTGGTGCAGGTTGTTTTTGGGACTTGTCTTTTTGGGTCTTCTGACATCTGGGGCAAGAAAAGACTGAGGAAATGACGTCGGTCATGCGCATTAGTACCCTGACGTACTGACGTCAGTCTAAGGCGCCATGACCGACGTCAGCCTTATACTCTGGTATTCGGGCCGACTGGGACGCGGACTATACCCAATAGTCAGGACTGCAGCAAGGGAATCCTCGAACATCTACATTTATGGTAGGTACAAAACTGTACTATATCCTTCTGTTCACTTTTGCAGTATTTGATCCCTCCCTCTTTCCCCTTTAGTCCTGACTCTTGCCCTGTGTTTTGTTTATCGTCCTGCCATTAGACCCTCCTCCCTTCTTTGTTTTTTCCTTTTTTCTTTTGGACGCACATATTCCTATTTGTTCCTGAGGGTATTTCTTTCCTTCTGGGGCTTTTCCAGTTCTGAGTATCTGTGTCTGTACGTCACCTTTGTGCCTTGTGTCGTGCGAGGCGAGCGTACGTGTGATGTCTAGTGCCTATAAGAGCTGAAGGCTTTGGTATACTGACCAGACGAGATATTCTTGGTAGGATATCCCTCAGGTGAAGAATACTGCAACAGTGAAGAGAAGGACATTTACTGTTACGGTAAAGTTGCACAAAACTGCCTTTTTTTTTTTTTTTTGCTCTTTTTTATTTTAAAACTTTTATGTCCAACATTGTTCAACATTTATGCATAAAATTTTCAGGGAATGTTACTAGTGTAATTGTCTTTAAAACACTGCTAGACTGGGCTTCTACCCTTAAAGTCAAAGAAGCAGGTGCTTATTGGACTTCCGTAAAAAATGTTAAATGTATTTTATGCTTCAAAATATATACGAAGAACGAAAAGATCACTTTTTTTTTGTTCCGCCCAAGACCTTGCCTGATGGCTACTGTACCTTTACCCAATATTCCTGGATAGGTGAGAGCTCTGTGACTCGTTTATTCCCCAGCAAGAGTCTGGCATTGGAGAGTGGGACGGTCTTACCCTCCCTGGAAACACTGCTGTTCTCTCCCTTGGAAGGTCTTCTAAGCATGAAGTTACTATCTCCTGACGGGAAGCATGTATTTGCACTGTTTTGCCCTCTGCTGCTTAATGGGATTGCATTGTCATAGCACAAGCTCAGCTGGTTAGGAACTCCACTAGTAGAACTCCTGCTGCACCTTCTAGGTGTTACCTGTGTGGAAAGCAAGAATACCTCCTTTCCTCCATCCTGGATGTGAGAGTCAGTAGTGGCCACTCACTCCCATTCTCACTGGTCAGCATTTAAGGCACCCAGGCTACTAGCTGAACTTGTGTCACCTGTAGCATGGTCAGGGCTTTAACCTTGTATGCCATAGAACTGGCTGAAAAAAAAAACTTTTTATACAGAAACATACTGTCTTTAGTTCTAAAACCACAGCAGTATGTTTGTTTTTTATAGCTTTAGTTTATTTTGCTATAAAAAGAACTGAAAACTACACATTTGTTTTCTGATGAGTGTTTTGTAAATGTTGCATCCTGTCACTTTACAAAGGTCTTGTTGATGCCAGGTCCCTGTTAACTACAACTGTCATCTGTCTGCTACTTTAGTACAGTCCTATGAAATTTTCAGGACAAGGCCCTTTGATAATACCCAACACAGGATGCTAGATGGATAAAGCCCTGACTAGAGTCCAGGCAACCTGTGTTCAGTTATCAGGGCTGGCGTTTCACGCCACTGTCAGTGGAAGATGGGCATGTCCATTCTGAAGGGGAATATTGGATGGGGTTTGACGTGGAGGATGGGCGTGCCCATTCTAAGGAGGAGGATGGGGTGGGGTGGAGTAGTATGTTTGAAGCCACAATCTTTTGAAGGTGAAGGGCAACATTGCACTGGTTGTGCTTAAAGCTTATAAGGCCACTGGCTGGCAGGAGCCCTCATTATCAAATGTACAGTCTCATGCACTTGGACAGGGAGTGCATTAAGTTCCCATGGTGATGCTGTTAGACCATCCTCCTTGCCTAGGGATGGGATGTGAGCGACTACTTCCACAATTGCTGTCTATGCTGAGATGTTGATGAGAGCACAAAATGCCAGTTGTATGCCTGTACAATTTCCTTTCTGGATAGCTCTCATCCAAGACCCCTCAGTAATCCCACATAAATTATTCCCAATGTAAATTTTGTTATGGGAAATATAAAGAACCAGAAATGATGCACGTTGACTAGCACTTGTTTTAGTTATTTTCCATTTTTTTCTTGGGGCCATGGACTTTCTTCTTGTACAGTTTTGAGAAATCTAGGCAAGGCAATAAAAGTGCTTGGTTAAAAAGGCATGACAAAGTTAAAATTAATGTGCTTTTCTCATTCTTGCATGGGAAAATGACTAGATTAAGGACCTTATATTGATTACTTTTAAGAGAGAGTAAGTAACTGAAGAACAATATTGAATATTATGAGGCTTTTTTTTTTTTTAGCAAATGCAAGTATAATTAGTAGAGTTCTGCAGCTGGTCTTCATATTTCCATGAAAACAATCTGATAAAGAGAAACTGGCTGCCTGGTTGTCATGGCTCCATGGAGACAATCTGATAAAGAGAAACTGGAGACAGTCTGGCAGAAGGGGATTGGCTGAGGGAAATGAAAAAAAAAAAACAAAAGAAAAGAAATGAGAAATTGGTTAGGACGTAATGTTCTCTGAAAGCAGTCATGGGCTTTCCCAGCTGGAAGAGCTTTAAAGACAAAACCAATTAGACCTGAAGTTAAGTTTTCTCAGTTTTTTTGAAAAGCAGTGAGGATACTAATATAAACAGGTGCTTTTGTTTTTTCTGTTTCTCCCTTCTCTCTCTTTCTTCATTCAGTTTTAAGAAATGTAGACACTGCAATGTAAAAAAAATAAATAAAAAAGGAAGGCAGGGAGAGAAGGAGTGAGCGAGGAAAGGTCTGGTTAGGAGAATGACAAAAGAAAAATCAGTGTGCTTTTTCCCATGCTTGCATAGAGAAATGACTAGGTTAAGACTCTAGGCATTGTCTAGTAAGAAGTGTATTGCAAAGCAAGTAAATAAAAATAATAGTGAATATTATAAGGCTATTTTATGGCAAACAAGGTACCCTTAGCAGTTTTGTCTGGTTTGCATGTCACTAGAAGACAGTTTGATAAAGAGAAATGGCATGGAGAAAGTGTTTACTGAAAGCATTCAAGTGTTTTCTCAGCTGGAAGAGCTGTAAAGATAGACAAAATCAAATAGCACTTACTACACAGACTGTTCTATGCATCTTAGCATAACTAACCTTTCTATTTGGTTAACTCTAGCCTGTCTGTGTGACTATCAGCTTAGAACTTTTATTCTTATTAGGAAGCAAAAACTTCAGTATTTGAAGATTTACATAGTTGTGTGTGTTAAGTTAGTAGGCTTTAGGGGTGTTTATTCTGTTTGAGGGCTTTCAAAAAACAAAAAAATATGCAAGATGTGGCATAGGCTCAAATGGATATGATAAGAAACAACTGTCTAAAGGACCAACCTGCCAAATAGTGTATGCATGTAAGATAAAAGTTGGAACTAAACATTTAACCAAAAAGCAGTTATACATTAAAGATGGTGGTAATTGTATAAGAAAATGATGTTTCTTGTAATGCCTTTCAATCTGAATGGTCTTGCAGATAAATATAAAAACAAAGGAAGAGTAGTGAACTATATTAGAAATGTAGAGTGCAAATAGCTATGCTACAGGCGAGACACCTGGAAAGAAATGAACATATGAATTTGATAAATAAAGGTTTTCAGGATGGTTATTCAGCAGAATATTTGGGGAAGGAAAAGAGGAATACTTACATTCATTGCAAGAGGAGCTCCAATAGTGATAGAATATGGGAAAAAAGATAATAATGGAAGATACATAGTACTAAGGGGCTACTGGCAAGGGAGGAGGATTACACTGGCATGCATTTACATTCTACCTAATACTGCTATAGTGGAGCTTAAGAAAATTCTGGGAGAAATAGTCAGCTTTCAGCAAGGAGTATTATTTATAGGTGGAGACTGGAATTTGATTTTTCGCAGTGAAGGTATGTTGGGGGTGCCTAGAGGGAAAAATATAACAGAGGAGGGTAAATTTTTGAAGAAATTTATGAAAATGTTTGGCATGGAATATGTGAATTCAGTAGTAGGAGTTTGGAGTGAATTTACATATTATTCTTCAGGATACAAAATCTGGACTAGGCTAGATAGAATTTATATCTCACAGGAACATGTGCATTTAATTGAAGGTCTTGAAATGCGCCCAATAACTGTTTCAGATCATGCGCCAATAAAAACACAAGGTAATTAAATAAAAATGAGACACTGTCACTTTCCCACCTGTCGGTTGAAAAGAGAGGAATTTAAGGAATGGATTTTGGAATTAATTCAGGAGCTACTAGAGAAGATATAAATTTCTTCTGAAAATATAGTTAGGGAGTGAGATAAAATTAAAGTGGAGTTTTAAAACTAGGGTGGAAATAAAGGAAAGGGGAGATATGGTTAAGTAGTAAGAGTTGTTTAGAGAGATTGACATGTTAAAGTATTGCAAAATAAGGGGAATTTCTCAGAACAAGAAAAGGAGCAACTGCAGAATGCTAAGCAGAAAATAAGGGATTACCTCGATAATATGCACAAGTTTAGAAAGATTGCTGTTAAGTAATTGTTTTTGATAATAATTCTAGACCACAAAAACCTTCAGCACAACGACTTAGGCAACAAAGTGTAAAGGGCCGTCACCAAGCGTAGAGACCCTATAATAAGGAAGATAACGAGACCCTGTAGAGGTGTTAGAAATATTTTGGAAATTCTATGAAAGTCTGTATGAAGCAGAGAAATATGGAAATCAAGAAAAGGTACAAATGGAAAAGTTTATGGAAGAATTAAATATGCCAAGGTTAGAGGTAGATGAGGCTCAATTACTAACAAGATAGGAAGAGACGAGATAAAAATGGTTATGTATAACCAATCTACAGGAAAGTCCCTAGGAATTGAAGGTATTCCAGTGGAAGTTTGGAAGCTAGGAGAGAAAAACTGATAAAAATCTGTAAGGTTTTGTTTAGCAGTATTTTAAGAAGAGGAGAGAAGTACCAGGAAGAAGGTGGTGATAACAGTAATACCTAAAGACGGTAAAGATCCATTGGATCCAGCTTCATACAGGCCCATTTTATTACAAGCTAGAGACAGCCTTCCCTAGCACAGATTGATACAGGTAAAGAGAAAAGCATATGGGAATTCTAACTGAAAGATTTGCTCTGGTAGGGTTTTCAGTCAAATCTAAAATGGAAGCTGCTGTTAGGATAATTAGTAGGGCATATAAAATATTACAGGTTAACTACAGGAATCAATCAGAAGAGGTTAGAAAAGATTGGGAAGAGATGTTGGATAAGCAGTTTACAAGGCAACAATGGGAGGATGTGTGTATATGGCTCCCAAGTATGCACCAAAGTCTAAAAGATTTAGTAAATTTGCTTTGAAGTGTTTGCATAGGTATTTTTATATCCCAAGAAGACAATTTTTTTCCCTCAGGTAGATGGCAAATGTTTGGAGGTGTGATGAGGAAGAAAGAGGAAACTGGGAACACATGTTTTGGGAGTGTAATGAGTTGGCACACTTTAAAAATTCCATGCAGAGCACTCTAAGAAATATTGGGTGAGTAAATGGATGTAACTAAGGAAATGATTTTTATTTTTTGCAAGAGGATTCAGGATCTGAATTGCCTAGAGACAGTAAGACATTGAGTTTAATTTTATTGGCTACCTAAAAACAGCTACTAGAAAGTGGAAGTCAAAGTCTAAACCAACTAATGTTGCTAATGGTCAGTAGGCACTGTAATAATCGTAGGTAGGAACCGACTAAATGTATTCATTTATTATATGCTGTTAATTTCATCATCAAGGAATTCAGCCCTTGGCATTTTGTACTAAATGCTACATACAGATTAGTGAAAAAATACTGTTTCTAAAACCTTATTTCATGCTGCATTTTCTGAAACTGTGAGTGTAGCAATTATTACTTAAATCACGGTATTTATTCACTGTTCAAGTAAAATGTGACACCACCATTGACACTGTAATTCTTAAGCTGCATTATCAGACCTCTCTCAGTTCATATTTTTCAGGCTTGATTTGCCTCTGCACAGGATATCCCTATTTTTGGAGGTATGTCCCTATTTTCAGGCTTGATTCACCCCATCACCCAGTTTTCTGAATTCCCCTAATCACACATGATTGTTGAAGCTGTCTAGTACACAGAAAACCACACTTGCAGGACTAACATACTAGGGGTGCCAATAATTTAAACAAAGGGAAGGCACACCTTGCAACTCCCTTTTCAGAAGTAAAACTAAATGACTTTGTATGGTAGAATTTTGCAATATAGTTCATTAAACCTACAGGTTTTACACTGTTTCTCTGATATTTTTCCATAATTTTTGTCATACTCTGTTTCTTATATGTGCTCGAGTAGTATTCTACATTCCTCCTGGTAGCAGGAAGAGCGGTGCATTATTCAGTATGCAGATTTTATGCTAATTAGAATCTGTTTTTTTGGGGGGGGGGTGCTGGATGTACTTTATAAGGGCCTTTGTACCTGTTTTCAATGTCTGTAGGTTGAGAGGTGTGGTGATTATTCTGATGTAGTTTGCAGATACATTCAGGGTTTTATTACCCCCCACCCCTTTTTTAAAAGTACTTTTCTCCAGTTGTTGCCCATCTTGTTACTACCAGCTCTGCCCCCCAGTTGTAAAATGACTCTGCTTTCAGCCCCCTTTCACTTTGAGCTGGCTGACCTGCAGTATGTGTAGAGATTTATTCCCTATTTTACCATCTGTAAAATGTGTTCTTTCAGTTACTTTACTTGAGGAAATGTGAAGATTTAGAAACAGTTTATTATTCTTACATTTAGCTGCGCAGTTTATTAGTAACTTAAATAATGTCTGTTTGGCTAAGCATAGTCATTCTTACTTTCCTTTTGCAGTTCCATGCTGTAGTGTTCTGCCTCACCTGATATTTGCCTTGCTGCCATTTTAGGGTTAACTTGGAGGGAAGTGTTTCATGAACATTCTCTCATAGTTTTTTTTTTTCTTATGTGGATGCTTCCCCACCCTCAGCTTCAGAGTTTTCATAGGGTTGAATGTGATTTTGTCCCAGTGCTGCTCCAGCATCTAGACAATTTTACTTCATCTAGATAACGCACTTTAAATATTGTTGGGTTAAGCATTTTAAACTTTTAACCTCCATTGTTTACAGACCTTCTTTACTGAGAAGACATGTCCCTTCTCCTGCTGGTAGTGACAGAATAGTCATTGTTCACTTAAACTCTTGTGACCTGACTCTTAGCTTCGTACCCCTTTGGCACTTTTTGTTGATGGGTCTTCATTTTTGTCAGTATAGGTCTTGGTTGACCCCCTTGCACCACCAGCTCCAAGTGACAATATTCTTTAAACTAGTTTCTTCATAGAGCTGCAATAGATATGCTGCTATGCTCATGGAGGCACTACTTCATGAACTACAGTCCACTTTTCTACTCCCACTTTTCAGAAATACTGTCAAATCTCAAATTTTCCCTTCAAGGTCTGTCATCAGGTTCTACGGTATTTTCTTGCGTCTTCTCCTGATGGGTTTCCATTTCAACGCGTGTTGTTTTGGACTCAGTGGCACTTTTTTTCCAGGGACTGAATTGGGTCTGAATGCTTTAAGTATATCCCCATATAGTCTTCTAAATTTGACCCATTTTCTAATAGCTCACTGTAGATTTTGTCCATTTTATCTTCATTAGCTGGCATCTCCTCTGATGTTCAGCTGTTTTTCTCTGTAAATGTTCATTGTCTCATGTGGAACATTGCCAAGGGTTCATTCTTACTGATAATTATCTTCTCTTTTATGAATTTCTGCAGAATAACTTTTTCCTGAAGGCATGCAGACTGCTGTTAAGGTTTAATCTGAGTTTTAGGATTAGTTCATTTTTATGGGCAAATACACTAAATAATCAGTTTGGGTTAAATGGTGTTAACAGCTCCTTGGACTGCCAAATCTTAGAAAACAGAAAGAAAAGAAAAAAGATTGAAAACATAGAAGAGAGCATATTGAGCAGCACTCTTCTCTTTTAAACTGTTTTTTGCAGAGTGGAAATCCCCCCCCAAAGCTTTAGTTGAGAGGTTGTGCATCTCCTAAAGGCAGTGATTGTGGAGCTAGTAAGGCTGACATTGGGGCACAGGTGTTGGGGCGCACACACCATCAGCATTTTGAAGCTGTGCCAGCATCCTTGATCTCACCAGCCCAATACATTGGTCAGGGGGCACAGGCATTGGGGCGCACACCTCATCAGCAGTATGAAGCTGTGCCAGCATCCTTGATCTCACCGGCCCAAGACATTGGTCAGGGGGGCACAGACATTGGAGTGCCACCTCAGCAGTATGAAGCTGTGCCATCATCTGTGATCTCACCAGCCCAAAACATTGGTCAGGGGTTACAGGCGTTGGGGCGCACACCTTATCAGTAGTATGAAGCTGTAACTGCATCCTTGATCTCACTGGCCCAAGACATTGGTCAGGGGCACAGGCATTGGTGCGCCACCTCATCAGCAGTATGAAGCTGTGCCCGCATTCTTGATCTCAGCGGGTCAAGACATCGGTCAGGTTGAGCCTGGGGAGGCTGAGGCAGGTCTGCTAGACTCGGTGAGGGTGAAGAGTTAAATGTTGGTCCTCTGAAGGTTGTATGAGGCGGTAGCTGTGTTAGCACAGCTGTAACCTCATCTAGGGGATCCAGGTCATCATTACTCATGAGTGAGTTGAATTAACGATAGCTGCATGATGTAAATGCTCAACTGAAGGATCTTTCGTCTTAAAATAGTGATTGGCTTTGGCTGCAGAGACGTGCAGTCATTCCTTTCGTGCTTTTAGCTTCTGAACTGAAGGCTTTTGTAGCTGGGCATGTGTCAATATCCAGAGATCTTTGTAAGCGGGAAATATGAGCACCACTCACACAAATGCATTTAAATTTGGTACATACCTCAGAGCCATTTTTTGCAGCATTTGCTAGGAGTATGCTCAAAGGTCGTTCCTTTTCGTTTTTGATATTGTTTACATAGCTTGTGACCCCATTGTTCCCTGAATGTATCTTGTCACATTATTTCCAAGGTGTCTGATACTATATAGCATGTCTGAGAAATCTCCTCTGTCTCTAGGAAGACTTGTTATACTTGAGTTGCTCCTTAGAAAACAGCTTCACTTGCATTTTGGTGGAGAAAATAAAGCAGATCTGTCAGTTTAAATTGCAGTCTGTGTGGCCATTATGTGCATGACTTAAGATGAATGCTGTTTTTGCTAGGGAATGACCACTGTCCATTGCCTCAGGCGTTTTTCTGATTTCACCCTGACCAAATGTAGTCAGATGTATTTTGTTAATGTTATGTGCTGTAGACTGGATATATAGAGTTGCCACCTTTCATTGGAGCTAAAACCGGACCAAAGCCATACCCCTTATATCATCTGTAACCCCACCCATTTCTCCCCTCTCCCACCCATATTCTGCCCATTTTGATGTCATCACGACGTCAGCCGATGGGGAAAGCCGTCTTTTTTTCCCATTCTTGATTCCTTTTTTCTGCTAATTTACTATGCTTTTCTGTAAACTAAATAAATAAATAAAAGCATAGTAAATGCGATGATTTAACAAACTCTGATAGTCTGTTTTTTTAAGCAAATACCGGAGTTTGTACAGTGCTTTCTGGACTACCGAACAATCAGTTTGATTTCTGGATAGTCAGGGGAAAATGGAAAAACAGTGAGATAGCAACCCTATGGACATAAAAAGCTGATTTAAGTATACTTTTTTGCACTTTTTCTGTTTCAGTGATCGTTACAGCTGTACTGCATTTATTTGTTTCATTAAATATTGACTGAATATTGGTGGTCTATCTCTCTCTGTGCACTTTGTTGTATCCACCCTTCCACCCTAGTGTTGTTGTGTTCTTAAACTTGGTAGCTTTGGAATTGTCCACCCCTGCTGCAAATTTGTCTTTAGACACCCCTCCCAGCCCTATCTCATTTGGTCAGAGTGTGATCATTTGTCAAGGAATAGTCACTCCCCCTTGCTTCTTTGATTTTGGACACTCCTACCAGTCCCAGCTCATCAGCTATGTCTACTGTGTACAGAGAGAGCATTTGGGAAGGCCCAACCCCCTTAGTTTCTTAATCTTTAATTAATTTCTGTTTCCTCCCTCTTCACTTAAACAAAAATGTTTACACTTTCCTCAGCTGCTCTTACTGTAACTGTGTTCTGCCTACTTTATTCCTTTATGTTGCTTTGCTGTGGCTCTTAAGTGTTCAAGTGTTTTTATTCTACTGAATTTATTACTGCTTGTTAGTAGCTTGATTACATTTAACTGCTATTCTAAGCATCTTAGTTTTGGTTTTTGCACTTGTGCTTCAGGCCAGTTATTTTGTTTTTTGTGGTCTACACTCTTGTGGACAAACCCTTATCAAAACCCTCTGTCCATAAGTCTACCCAAGTATTAAGAACACTATGTCTGGACAATTCCTATCAGTTTCTCCTGCTAGCCTGGTGGATATGGGCATACTGAGACAGTGTCACAACTGCCCCATGTTCACTGACAGCCCTCTTCTCCTAGCACATAATTCTTCCACTTGCGAGAAATGCATCTGCATCAGTAACCTGGAATCCATGCTCTCTCGCACCACAGTCACTACTCCTGAAAGAGATGATTGCCAGCACAAACACCACACCACTTCACATAGCCAAACACAACACACACCCACCTATGCAGAGGTACTCAATAAAAACTTACCTAAACAGCAGAGACCTCCAAAAGACACTCATAAACATTCTACACACAACACCAAACACATCACACACAGCAGACAACACACTAGTGTCTCACAAACACTGCCCATAATGCATAACAGTAAATCAACACAAGCCCATAAGGCATAACAATAAATCAAACATACTACTCATTGGCGACTCAGTTGTGAGACACACCGATGTCCCTCTCACCAAGCTCAACAAGGAGAAGGTCACGGTCAGTTGACTGTCAGCCAACAGGTACAAGTATGACTCTCTCATTGTCCATGTTGGTGTGACTGATTTGAGACGTACCCCCCTGGACTACATGAAGAGAGACATGATTGAGCTCTGAGTGTGTGTCCCAAGCAGGTATGACCCAAGTCCTAAGCAGCATCCTACCTTCAAGAATGATACCACGGTGCCAACAAAAAATAATTGACTTCAATAATTACCTTAATTTGTGGCGTCTTTCCAAGGAGTATCCAGTATCTGTCTGCCTGGGAAAGACATACCAGAGATGGCCTTCACCTGTCACCCCTGGGATTTCGGGTCCTGGCCAAGGCTCTTGCCTCCCCCATTGTGCCTTTTTAGGTTATGTCCCAAAGACAAATCTTCCAACATAAAAGATCTGTCAAATGCAAATTGAAGTTCATGTTGCTTAATGTTAGGAGCCTTAACCTGAAAATGCACTCACTGGAGACGCTTTTCACACTGGAAGATGCCAATGTCTGTGCAGTCATGGAAACTTTGTTCAGGGCTGCAGAGAGCACCCCTGCCTTACCAGGCTATACCTCATTCCACACATTCTGACCCCAAAATGAAGTTGGGAAGACTAAGGGTGGTGGAGTCTCTAATTTCATTAGGGACAAGCACACCTCCAAATTGGTTTGCCAGCATGACACACTGGAATTACTCCAATTGCAACTGACAGTTGGCAAGACACCCATCCAAGTTATAGCCAGCTATAGACCCCCCTCCATGACTCAGGACACCCACTCCTCCTGCCTGGACCTACTTGACTCCATCAAGGTGTGCCGCCTAACACCCTGATCCTTAGTGACTTAAACTACCGCACCACAGACTGTGAGAACTATTCCTGCACTAATGCACTCGCCCAACAATTCCTTGACTTAATTCCAACGCACTAGGCCAGCTCATCTCACCCCCCCCCCCCCCAAGGGGAGATAATATTCTGGACTTGGTTCTCAACAGCATGGGTGACCGTTGTACCACTCCCAGTATGTTCTTCCCTGATGAGATTGGATCAATGGTCTGTCTCATTCAAAGTTTCTACCCCCCCTGCCCCCCCAGCCATAACCGGGCTAAAAAACTTCTCAAAAGCTGACTTACAACCTCCTAAGAGAGGGTATCAGGAGCTTCACACCACAGCCCCCCTCAGAGGATGCAGACGACTATGCTGAAAAGTACACCAATGCAATATACAAGCACTTATACAACTGCATGGACTTAGCCATACCCAACAGAACTAAAACCTTCCCCTCAAGGAAACACAAACCTGTCTGGTGGACATCCTCTATCAACAGGCGTTACAGCAAAAGGAAGAAAACATTGTCCAAGGGTAAAAAGGAACAGTCCAAGTTGGAAAAAAATTCCCTCCTAAGCCTCAAAAAGCAAATTTGATCGCTAGTGAAAACCTCCAAAGGCAATTATGAATTAAACTAGCCTCCAAAACAGAGGGAAAATACAAAGGCTTCATCAATTATATCAGGACCTTCCATGGCAAATCCCTGGTTTGTTCCAAATTAGTACTTAACGGTACCACTTACACTGATCCTGTTGACTTCGCCAACCTGTTAGCAGGTAAGTTCATTGCAAACTTCACCTCCTATCCCCCACCAAAGGCCCATTTGACATCCCCGATACTTGTCCCGCACCTCACATCTCCGTAGATAAGTGTTAAAGGCCCTATCCAAGGCAAAGAACACAACTTCCCATGGGACCTGATAGTATCCCATGCTGTGTTCTGCACCATCTCCAGCAAGAACTAGTTTCACTATTGAGCACCCTATTCAACCACAGCCCTAAGTACAGGCTTCATTCCAGCAGAGTGGAGAATTGCCACTGTCATCCCCTTGTACAAAGGTGGTGCCACTACTGACCCTGGAAACTGTCACCCCATTAGCTTGACAAGTCTGATCTGTAAAGCTATGGAGCATATTATTATGGATCTCATAAACAAAGACATAGGCAATCTCCAAGCACTTGACCCTACTCAGTTCAGATTGGTCAAGGCCAGACTTGCTTGTTGAACCTAGTTAAGTTCTTTGAGACCCTCACCAAGGCCCTGGATGAGGGAAAGTCAGTACATACAGGTTACCTTGACTTGGCCAAGGCCTTTGAAACAATCCCCCACTCTGATATCCTCAAAAAGCTAACACAACTTGGCGTAAACCCCTGTCTCATAAGGTGGGTGGCCATCTGGTTCCCCAATAGGACCCACAAGGTCAAAATAGGTACTCCCACCTCTGACATCAGATCTGTCACTGGTGGTTGTTCCCAAGAATCTGTCCTGGGACCTACTGTTTGGCATTTACTTTTCAGAGGTCCAGACAAAGACAAAAGGCCTGTGGCTGACCAAGTTTGCAGATGACTGTAAGTTGAGTGCTGTGATTAACTCCCCAAATGATGTTAACATACTGCAGGAGGGTCTCACAGCAACAAATGACTGGTGCCAAAGTCATGGCCTTATGTTAAATGCAAAAAAATGTATTATCATACCATGTGGCAAAAACACGGCCCCTACTGATTACCACATCAATGGCAACCCCCCTAAGTACACAGCCTGTGATGAGACACCTGGGTACTCAGGTTGACAACAATCTCACATTCAACCATCATGTAGTGACAGTGGTCAGAAAAGCCTTCTACTTGGCTCATCTCATAAGTAAAGGGATTGCATCTAGAAAAAAGGTTATTATCTCTCTGTACTCCTCCCTCATTAGGCCAACAATTGAGTATAACGCCCCGTTTGGTATGTACCTCTCCAAACAGCTGCACCAACTGGAAAGGCCACAGAAGGTACCACACAAAGAGAATCCATAGCCTCCAACACCTGTCCTGTGCAGACAGGCTCAAATCACTATCAGTCTACTTAGTATCGTACAGATTGCTCAGAGGTGATCTGTGTCTCGCCCACAAGGCAGTCTCGGACCCTGCCTTACTGAGAGATGCTGCATATCCGTAAGAGCAACTCCTCATGCATTACCCGCTCAAAAGGCCTGAATCTAATATACGACATCAACAAAGCCTGCTGGAGAGAGAGGTTTGTCTCCCAGGGGATGCCCCATCTCTGGAATAGACTTCCCATGCACGTCGAAGAGAGTACCTCACTGACCCTCTTCAAGAGCAACCCTAATGAGTGGATGGGAAACCACAAATCTGTCCCAGGGATGTTCTTCGTGTTGCACTGTTGCAGTCATTACATTTGGGTAATCTGCTGGCAGGTTGCTGTCAGTTGGCCTGAATAACTAAGTATTGCGTCCTGCGTCGGTCGCTGTCTCCTCTTCCATGACGTCAGGTCGTCAGGGGTATAAATCATGCAGCCGACACCATTTTAATCAGTTTTTCTTGCCGCGTGGTGCTCAAAGCAGAAGAAGTTCACAAGTGCTGGTCGGCCGACTCCTGAAATTTTCGTTTTCTAGTTTCAGAACCGAAGTCTTCAAACTAAAGCTAAGTACCCCGTTGGGGAAACTTTTTCATGCTCCTTACCGATGTCAGTAAAAGTTAATAATTGTTTTACTTGTGGGAAGCAAATACCTCATAAGGATTTTCATTTGTACTGTATTCCTTGCCTAGGCCCTGACCACAGTATGCCTTGCTGTCGGTTTTGTGCTAAATTTGACCAACGCACTATTAAGCGTCAGTATATTTTTGCTTCTAAATACTTTGGTTCAAGATTTAACTATCCTAAAATGTCGTCAGCAGTCTGACTACCGGAATTCACAAAAAACGCAAAGAAAAAGACAGAGAGAGACCGTCAAGGTCCAAAACCAACGACGAAGCTTCTCCTAAGCCAGTCGCCGGTTCGCCGGTACTCAGCAAGGCGCTTTCGCAGCCCCTGATGCCTGCTACTTTTGAGTCACAGGCCTCTACCGAGACCCATTCGGAGTCCGGTATGCCGTGAGATTCTTCAAGTATTGAACCCGCGGATGTCTCTCCCTTGGATGGATCCGGAGCTGCTGAGCAGGCACCGGTTTCTGAGGGTGTTTTCTGGCCTAAAGATTTGTATATTAAACCGACGCCATCATCAAAAACAAGGCCAAAACTAACTTCTATGTCTAAAAAACTGATGCATGAGCCACGTGCTCAGGCCCCTATGCCTAAAAAACAAATGATGAAAATGGCTGAGGATTTAATTACCTCAATCAGGGGTTCCCAACCCCCTCCTGCTAAGAGGCCTAGGCAAGGCACTGATTATGAATCTTCAGATCAGGTTTCCATTTCTTCTGATCAGGAATTCTCTATTCCCCCTTATGAGGACTCTGATGCAGACGAATCCATCCCTTCTGCTTCTCCTCCTGAGGATTTTTATTTTGGAGAGACTTTGCATACCTTAAGGGAACATTTTCATTAGGAGGATTTTTCAGAATCCATAAAGAGGCTTAGGGATTTTCTTCTTTTTCCTCAGCATAGGCCTTTGGCTATACCTCCTGTTTTAGACATTGTTGATGAGGTTTTCTCAGAATCCAGCATGGCTCCTGATTCCCTGCCTCCGGCTCCTAGTACGCAAGACAGATATTTCAGGGTTCCTGACTCCCACACATTTCTTTTCAAAAATCCTACTGCTGACCCTGAAACAATTTCTCAGGGTCCCAAGGGTGTTAAGGCTTCTACTGCTAAAAATCCTACCCATTCTGATAGGGACTCCAGGGCGCTGGATAGATGGGGTAAGAAGGTTTATACATCTGCAACCCTGGTAATCAGGGCTTTAAACTGTCAATTTCATATGCTTAAATATCAACAGCATGTCATGGGCTTACTGAAACAGAAAATGATGTTGATTTCTGATTGTGTGGAAAATAGAGTTACAGGATTTATTGCATTCAGCTGAACAAGTTGGAAAGCATACTTTGTGATATGGTTTTGATTCCTTGGAGGCCTCTTGCAGGGCCGCCGTAACTGGATCTGTGATAAGAAGGCATGCTTGGCTCAAGGAGCAAAATCTGCCTGATCACGTTAAAGCTAAATTGTTGGATGCTTCTTTACAGCAGGACAGTCTGGTAATAAGGCAGAAGAAGTTTTGAAAAAGATGGAAGACAAAGCTAAATCTATGCAAACTGTAAAAGATTTCTTGCAAGTGCAGCCACCCAGGTTCAGTAGGCACTGGCCTACTAAGAATTGGTCTTTTCCAGTACCCAACAGAGCTGCTCAGGTCAAACCCAGACACTCCAAGGACTCCAGGTTTCAGTCACAAGGATCTTACAGGATAAAACAATGGGGTGCCTCCACCTCCACGTTAGGAAGTAGCAAAGCACCACCCTACAGTAAACAGTCTCAATGACTTTCCTCTGCCATTTCCAAGCACTTATCTTTTGGCATCCCCTTTGGGGAGGAAACTAGCACTTCATGCTCAAAATTGGCATCTAATTATCCAGGACAAGTGGGTCTTAAATATAGTACCCCAGTGGTACAGATTACATATCCACACATTGCCATTTCCAAACGGATGGCCAGATCTGCCTCCAAGTCAGTGGGCAGAGGCCCCGAAACAAGTCATGTCCCTCATGGATATGGAGGGTATTCAGCCAGTACCAGAAAAGGAAAAAGGACAAGGTTTTTATTCAAGACGTTTTCTGGTACCCAGAAAAGACAAATCAAGGCGTCCGATTCTGGACTTATCCATTCTAAATACTTTCCTGGACATTCCAAAGTTCAAGATGCTGACTCTACAACAGCTACTGCCTATGCTAGGCAAGAATGCCTGGTTGGTAACTCTAGACTTAAAAGAGGCTTACCTGCATATCCCAATCAGGGAATCTTGCAGAAGATCACTTCAAAGCAGGCTATTTGCATTACCAGATGTTCTTTGTGTTTCACTGTTGCAGTCATTACATTTGGGTAATCTGCTGGCAGGTTGCCCTTAGTCGGCCTGAATAACAAAGTCTTGGGTCCTGCGTTGGTTGCTGTCTCTTCTTTCATGACGTCAGGCATGCAGCCAACGCCAGTTTATTCAGTCTTTCTTGCCGCGCGGTGCCCGAAGCAGAAGCAGTTCGCAAGTGCCGGTCGGCCGACTCCTGAAATTTTCGCATTCTAGTTTCAGAACCGAAGTCTTCAACTAAAGCTAAGTACCCCGTTGGGGAAACTTTTTCTTGCTCCTTAGCGATGTCAGTAAAAGTTAATAATTGCATTACTTGTGGGAAGAAAATACCTCATAAGGATTTTCATTTGTACTGTATTCCTTGCCTAGGCCCAGATCATAACGTGCCTTGCTGTCAGTTTTGTGCTCGATTTAACCAACGCACTATTAAGTGTTGCATCATACATGACCCCAAGCAGATTACATGCAGCATATCACATGCTATTTATGTTTTATTGACAATGTCTTTATTGTGTGGGAAGGTGACATCTTGCAGCTTGGAGATTTTATCCCTTACTCAATCAAACAACCCCCTTCCTGAAGTTTACCTCTTCCCATAGCTGTATTTCAACCACTTTCATAGATATGCAGATTTCTAAGGACACCAACAGTAACAGAATCACCACTGATCTATTCAGAAAACCAACGAGGGTTAACTTATTACTCCACATTAAAAGTCTACATCCTACAAAAACCAAGTATAATGTAGTGAAATCCCAAGGCTATAGATTAGCTCGAATTACCACAGAGATGGAACCATTTTTGAGAAACCTGAACAACTTAGAGAATGATTTTTCTAGTGAGAGGCTATGAAAGTCGAACGTTAAAAAACATCCTGGAACCCATTATAGAACTGAAAAGGGCTGAAGCACCTTCACTCAACCTCCCCAGTAGAAAAATGTTAAGTAATTCCACAGAGAATAACAAATGCAAAAATAGCTGCATCCTGACATACACTTTGGATTATCACAGTATCAAAAATATTATTGAAGAAAACTGGGACATTGTCACAGGAAACCCTTTTCTGATTAACATTTTAGGTGAAGCCCCATCATTTGTTTATAGGAAGGCCAGGAATATTAGAAGTTTTGTTGAATTTAAACCTAGACCATGTGAGAAAAGCACTAAAAGATGTAAAACTAATTGTACATTTTGTATATTTATACAGCAAGGTGATAGTTTTTATTGCCCTTATTTAAATAAGATCATTAAAACCAGTGCAAGGGGGGACTGTAACAGTAAAAAAGTAATTTACAGGGCACAGTGCAATGAGTGTGATGCATTCTATGTGGGCAAGACTGTAAATAAACTCAAGCGAAGGATTTCATGTCATCTGTCAGAAATCCGCTCTGGATGTAAAAATAATGCACCAGCCAAACACCTTTCTCTTCATAAAAGACACACAGGTTTTAAGTTCCAGATCCTGGATCGCATAGACATGGGTGATCTTGAAGGACACATCCCGAATATTCTGGAGAAACATGAACTCATGTGGCAATTAAACCTGAACTCTTTTAGAAAGCCTGGACTAAACTACTACTGTTCAATTAAAAGTGCACTGGAACTTAGAAAATTGCCACATTGTTTACATGACTAATTGTATTTTATTTTTTTTCTACAAATTGGTTTTAAATACCATTTTAAATCATTTGAAATTTAAGTGTATATTTTGTTTCCATCATCATGCATACATTTTTTCTTATTTTTATTTTTTTTCTGGTTCTCTTTTTTTTTTCCACTTTATTCAAAATGATGGTAATAACAATACTAATTATACAATTATATAGGTTTTTATGGTTCTTGTGCACAGACCCGAAGAAGTCTAGAAGGACGAACGCGATCTTTGTTAACAATAGGTTATGAAAATAGAAACTAATTTTTACATGCGGAATGTATATGTATATATATATTTATATATAATTTTTGATCGCAAAATGAACTAAGGTTGATATATTTCCAGCCATGTAGTATATTGCCTTGGATAAAATCACAGACTTAATAATAATCTACTTAATAATTTGGTTAAATAAGATGTACCATTAAAGTACATTAGGGCTATATATTATTATGACAGCTACTAGGTAGGGCAGGACCAGCTCGAATGTCACACTGATGGGGGAAGGGATGTGAATTTAACATGTGTACCAATAACACTTTGTTTTACAGCACAATAAACCACTCCCATGCCTGATAAAAAGTATATATATATATTTAGAAAGCTTGTGAGGAAATTATTACTCTATTTTTGTTTTACTTGGATCGCTTGTCTGTGTACTTAAAGGATTTTCGACTGGAAACAGACTGCCTGCCTTGCTTGGATTACTTTCGAATACTTAGTAATGCTGTAGAATTATATATTTTCTATTATTACTTTTTGACTTGACGAGTTTACTTTCGCTGCTTCTACTACTATTGTCTGATCTGATTAATATACAGTGATTAACTAGAAATATATGGACTGAAAATCTTCCACACACAGAAGCTTCTTACACTGTTTTAAAAATTTTGAATCAAGATTTAATTACCCTGAAATGTCTTCGGTTAGCAATCCAACTACCGGAGTTCATAAAAAACACAAAGAAAAAGACAGAGACAGACCTTCGAGGTCCAAAACCGACGACGAAACTTCTCCTAAGCCTGTCGCCGGTTCTCCGGTACTCAGTGAAGTGCTTTCGCAGCCCCTGATACCCACTACTTTTGAGAACAGATCTATACCAAGACCCATGCGGAGTCCGGTATGCCGTGAGATTCTCAGAGTATTGAACCCATGGATGTCTGTTCCTCGGATGGGTCCGGAGCCGCTGAGCAGGCACCGGCTTCTGAGGGTGTTTTCAGGCCTCAACATTTTTGTATAAAACTGACGCCAGCTTCAAAAACAAGATCAAAACTATGTCTACAAAACCCACGCATGAGCCACGTGCTCAGGGCCCTATGCCTAAAAAACAGATGATCAAAATGGCTGAGGACTTAATTACCTTGATCAGGGGTTCCCACCCTCCACCCCCGCTAAGAAGCCTAGGCAAGCCACTGATTATGAATCTTCAGATCAGGTTTCCATTTCTTCTGATTCCTGTTCTGATCAGGAATTTTCTGTTCCACCCTATGAGGATTTTGATGCAGAAGAATCCATCCCATCTGCATCTCCTCCTGAGGATTACTCTTTTGGAGAAACCTTGCATACTTTAAGGGAACATTTTCACTGGGAGAGTCAGGATTTCTCTGAATGAAAAAAGAGGCTTAGGGGTTTCCTCTTCCTTCCTCAGCATAGGCCTTTGGCAATACCTCCTGTATTAGACATTGTTGATGATGTGTTTTCGGAATCAAGCATGGCTCCTGATTCCCTGCCTCCGGCGCCTAGTAAGCCAGGCAGATATTACAGGGTTCCTGACTCCCACAAATTTCTATTCAAAAATCCTGTTGCTGATCCTGAGACTATCTCACAGGGTCCCAAAGGTGTGAAGGCCTCTACAGCCAAATATCCTTCCCCCTCTGATAGAGATTCCAGGGCGCTGGATAGATGAGGAAAGAAGGTTTATACGTCTGCAACCTTGGCAATTAGGGCCTTAAACTGTCAGTTTCATATGCTTAAATATCAGCCGCATGTTATGGGCTTATTGAAACAGAAAATTATGTTGATTTCTTATTGTGTGGAAAATAAAGAATTGCAGGAATTATTGCATTCAGCAGAACAGGTTGGAAAGCATACTTTGCAATGTGGTTTTGATTCGTTGGAGGCCTCTTGCAGGGCCGCAGTTACTGGATCTGTGATTTGAAAGCATGCCTGGCTCAAGGGGCAAAATCTGCCTGATCATGTTAAAGCTAAATTGTTGGATGCCCCCTTGCAGCATTATACTCTGTTTGGTAATAAGGCAGAAGAGGTTTTAAAGAAAATGGAAGACAAAGCTAAATCTATGCAAACTGTAAAAGATTTCTTACAAGTGCAGCCACCCAGGTTCAGTAGGCACTGGCCTACTAAAACTGGTCCTTTCCTGTGTCCAACAGAGCCACTCAAGGCAAATTCAGGTGCTCAAAAGGCTCTAGATACCAATCACAGGGTTCTTACAGGTCAAAGCAATGGGGTGCCTCCACCTCCAAATCTGGAGGAAACAAAGCACAAACCTACAGTAAGCAGTTTCAATGACTTTCCCTCTGCCTTCACCAAGCACTTATCTTTTGGCAGCCCCCTTGGGGGGAAAAATAGCACTTCATGCTCAAAATTGGCAGTTAATTACCCAGTACAAGTGGGTATTAAACAAAGTATCCCAGGGGTACAGATTTCATTTCCATACTTTGCCAATTCCAAATGGTTGGCCAGATCTGTCACAAAATCAGTGGGCAGAGGCTCAGAAACAAGTTATGTCCCTCATGGATATGGGGGCTATTCAACCATTGCCAGAAAAGGAAAAAGGACAAGGTTTTTATTCAAGACTTTTCCTGGTACCCAGAAAAGACTATGCCTGGCATCCTATACTGGACTTAATGATTTTGAACACGTTCCTGGACATTCCAAAATTCAAAATGCTGACTTTACAACAGCTAATGCCTATGCTGGGCAGAAATGCTTGGTTAGTGACTCTAGACTTAAAAGAGGCATACCTGCATATCCCAATAAGGGAATTGTGCAGAAGACACCTCCGCTTCAAGGCAGGTTTTTTGCATTACCAATTCTCCTCACTGCCCTTTGGCTTATTTACTGCGCCCAGGGTCTTTACAAAGTGCCTGGCACCAGTAATTGCATTCTGCAGACAAAGAAGCATTCAAATGTGTCCTTATCTGGACGACTGTCTCGTTCAAGCAGGGGACAAGGACACTCTTCAACATCTTGCATTTGTAAAAAGGCTTCTAACATGCTTAGGGTACACAATAAATGAAAAAAAATCCCAACTGGTACCATCTCAAATAATTACATTCCTGGGTGCAGGCTTGAATATAACTGCCCAGATGGCTTACCTTACACCAGACAAAGGCAACTGACAACATACTTCAAACAAATGACAACAAAAACCCAATTATCTGCAAGACAAATTCTGCAGGCTTTGGGCTTCATGGCATCCTGCATTCTACTAATTCCATATGTGAGACTGCATATGAGGAAACTTCAGTGGTACCTAAAAAGCTTATGGAGTCAACATTGTCACAGTCTGGAAACAATTATTCCTCATTCCCCTGCCTACAAAAGGAGTTTCTTTGGTGGGCAGAGACATGTCACCAAAACAAGATACTGTTATTCACTCTACCCCCTGCCACCCAAAGCCTAACTACAGACGCATCAGACTATGCTTGAGCAGCCCACCTGGCGGGGAGATGCATTCAGGTCAAATGGAGGCCAAAATAAATGCATCTGCATATCAACCAGAAAGAGATGCTAGCTGTTCAGAATGCTCTGACAGCCTTCAAGGACTTACTTCACCCAGGACAACTACTGATAAAGATGGACAACACCACGGTTATTTGGTACATGAACAAGCAGGAGGACATATATTCCTACCACCTTTGCAGACTAGCCATGGCATTGTGGAACACAGCTTTGACTTACCAAATACATCTTCAAGCTCAATTCCTGCCAGGAAAACAAAATACTCTGGCAGACGACCTAAGCAGAAATCATATGGACCCACACGAGTGGAAACTGGATCCACAAATCTTTAGCATGTTAACACAGAAATGGGGGAGTCCAGACATGGATCTATTTGCCTCTTCCCAAAATTATCAACTGGACAAATTGTGCACAAGGACTTATCACAGACAAGCATGGAAAGTGGATGCCCTATCCTTCAGTTGGAAAAACCTATATTCTGCACAAGGACTTATCACAGACAAGCATGGAAAGTGGATGCCCTATCCTTCAACTGGAAAAACCTGTCAGTCTGTGCCTTTCCCCCTCTGCCTCTGCTCTCCAAGGTTTTACTAAAGGTCAGACAGGAAAAAACAAAAATGATCCTAGTTGCTCCGGACTGGCCTCGCTAGCATTGGTACCCAATTTTAAGGAATATGTCTCAACTCCCTCCTTGGTACTTGCCTCAAATACCTCATCTACTGTCTCAGCAGAACGATCAAATTTTGCACACTCAGCTCCAAACTCTCTAAACCTTGCAGCATGGCTGATCATTTAATTATTCAAACAACACCTCTCAGTAAATCTGTGATGGATGTCATTTTGGAAGCCAGAAGGCCTAGTACTAGAAAATCTTATGCTGATAAATGGAAGAGATTCTGTGCTTGGAACCAAGCACAAGGAACGGACACAGCAAAGCCCAATATCCCTCAGATTTTACAATATTTGACTGAGATGCTTGACAAGGGCCTATCTTTTTCTTCAATAAAAATCCATGCCTCTGCCATCTTGGCTCATTCACGGAGCCTCCACTCTTTTCTCATCCTCTGCTTAAACAGCATCTTAGAGGGGCCAAACATTTAAGGCCTCCCAGGAGATCACCAACTCCTGCATGGGACCTAAATTTTGTGCTTGAAAAACTCACCCTGCCTCCTTTTGAACCAGCAGCTACTGCGGATATAAAGTTTTTATCTTGGAAAACAGCATTTCTCTTGGCAATCACTTCAGCAAAAAGGGTTTCAGAACTGCAGGCTCTCATGGCTGTGGAGCCTTTTATTACATTTTACCCGGACAGGGTGTCGCTCAGGACCAATCCTTTTTTTATGCTTTTATGCCTAAGGTGGTATCCAGTGTGGCTCTTAACCAAACAAATCACCTGCCAACATTTTACCCAAATCCGCAGAACAAGGGGGAGCAGATTCTGCATTCATTGGACGTACGCAGACAACAAAGATTCTACTTAAACAGGACCAAATCTCTAAGAAAGTCTGAGCAACTACTGGTGGCATTTGCTGCAGGATCAGAGGGGAAGGCTATATCAAAGCAGACTATTAAGTGGATAAGCCACTGCATTCGTTTCTGCTACTTGTACCATGGTAAACCTGTGCCCAAGGGGATCAGGTCACATTTCACCAGGGCTGCCTCTACCTCGGCAGCTTTTCTCAGAGGAGTTCCAACCAAAGACATTATAGAAGCTGCTACTTGGAGCTCTGTTCATACCTTCACAAAGCATTATGATTTGCCTCTCTTCTCCAAATCCAGGGCAGGCTTTGCCACTGCAGTTCTGCTGGGCCTTATAGCCGCTCCTAATGCTGTTTAGTTCCATCCTCCCATCCATAGCTTTGGGATTCTACCCAAATGTAATGACTGCAACAGTGAAACGCGAAGAACATAGTACAGTTGTGTACACTTACCATAAATGTAGATGTTCGAGTGTATTCACTGTTGCAGTCCGGGTTACCCACCCGCCATCCCCCTTTTTCTGTAACTTCTCTTTCCTTCACTATATTCTAAAGCCTTTGTAGTGTATTTGCTTTTAGATGAAAGTAAAGTTTATGTTGCTAAAAGTGCACTTACGTATATATTTTTTATTTATATATATATATATATATATATATTTTTTTTTTTTTTTTTTTTTGCTCCCCATTTGGGGGGCACCTGACATCTGGGGCAAGAAAAACTGAATAAAATGGCGTCGGCTGCATGTTTTATACCCCTGACAACCTGATGTCATGGAAGAAGAGACAGCAACCGACGCAGGACCCAAGACTTTGTTATTCAGGCCGACGGAGGGCAACCTGCCAGCAAATTACCCAAATGTAATGACTGCAACAGTGAATACACTCTAACATCCACATTTATGGTAAGTGTACACAACTGTACTTTCTCTGCACTGCCCTTTGGCTTATCTACTGTGCCCAGGGTCTTCACAAAGTGCCTGGCACCAGTGATTGCATTTTGCAGACAAAGAAACATTTAAATTTATCCTTATCTGGACGATTGTCTAATTCAGGCAGAGGACAAGGGCACTCTTCTACAACATTTGGCATTTGTAAAAAGGCTTCTAACATGCCTAGGTACACCATAAACGAAAAGAAATCACAACTGGTTCGCTCTCAAATAATTACATTCCTTTGTGCAAGCTTGAATACAACTGCCCAGATGGCTTACCTCACGCCAGACAAACAAATTCAATTGATAACATACTTCAAACAAGTGGCCACAAAAACCCAGCTATCTGCAAGACAAATTCTGCGGGCTTTGAGGTTCATGGCATCCTGCATTCTAATAATTCCATATGCAAGACTGCATATGAGGAAACTTCAGTGGTACCTATAAAGCTTATGGAGTCAGCATTGTCACAACCTGGAAACAATGATTCCTCTCATTCCTTGCCTGCAACAGGAGTTCCTTTAGTGGGCAGAGGCCTGTCACCAAAACAAGGGACTGTCATTCATTCTACCTCCTGCCACCCAAACCCTGACTACAGACGCATCAGACTATGCTTGGGGGGCCAATCTGGCAGGGAGATGCATTCAGGGCGAATGGAGCCCAAATCAAATGCACCTGCATATCAACCAGAAAGAAAGGCTAGCTGTACAGAATGCTCTGACAGCCTTCAAGGACTTACTTCATCCAGGACAACTACTGATAAAGACGGGCAACACCACAGTTATGTGGTACATAAACAAGCAGGGGGGTTACCCACTTTTTGCAGACTAGCCATGGCCTTGTGGAACACAGCCTTGATTTACCAAATATATCTGCAAACTCAATTCCTGCCAGGAAAGCAAAATACTCTGGCAGACGACCTAAGCAGAAATCTTATGGACCCACACGAATGGAAACTGGATCCACAAATCTTCAGCATGTTGACACGAAAATGGGGGAGCCCAGACACAGATCTCTTTGCCTCTCCCCAAAACTACCAGTTAGACAAATTCTGCACAAGAATTCATCACAAAAAAGCTTGGAAAGTGGATGCCCTATCCTTCATTTGGAAAAACCTATCAGTCTATGCCTTTCCCCTGCTGCCTCTTCTCTCCAAGGTTTTACTAAAAGTCAGACAGGAAAAACCAAAAATGATTCTGATTGCTCCAGACTGGCCTCGCCAACACTGGTACCTGCTTCTAAAGAATATGTCACACCTTCCTCCATGGTACTTGCCTCTGGCACCTCATCTATTGTCTCAGCAGAACTACCAAATTCTGCACACTCGGCTCCAAACTCTGAATCTTGCAGCATGGCTAATCAACTAATTTTACCAATCACATCTCTCTGTAAACCTGTGATGGATGTCATTTTGGAGGCTAGAAGGCCTAGTACTAGAAAATCTTATGCTGATAAATGGAAGAGATTCTGTGCCTGGAACCAAGCACAAGGAATAAACACAGCAATGCCCAATATTCCTCAGATTGCAATATTTAACTGAGATGCTTCACAAGGGCATATCTTTTTCTTCTTTAAAAATCCATGCCTCTGCCATCTCGGCTCATTACAACACAGAGCCTCCTCTCTTTTCTCATCCCCTGCTAAAGCAGTACCTCAAAGGGGCCAAAAATTTGAGACCTCCCAGGAGAGCACCAACTCCTGCATGGGACCTCAATTTTGTGCTGGAAAAACTCACCCTACCCCCTTTTGAGCCAGCTGCTACTGCAGACAAAATTTCTTTCTTAGAAGACCGCCTTTCTTTTAGCAGTCACTTCAGCTAGAAGGATTTCAGAACTACAGGCTCTCATGGCAGTGGAGCCTTTCATTATCTTTTATCCAGACAGGGAGGCCCTCAGGACCAATCCTTTTTTTATGCCGAAGGTGGTTTCCAGTGTGGCTCTTAACTAGACCGTTCATCTGCCAACTTTTTCCCCAAATCCGCAGAACAAGGGGGAGTGGATTCTAAATTCATCGGATGTACACAGACAACTAAGATTCTACTTAAACAGAACAAAATCTCTAAGAAAGTCTGAGCAACTGCTGGTGGCATTTGCTGCAGGGGCAGAGGGGAAGGCTATCTCAAAGCAGACTATTTCAAAATGGATAAGCCATTGTATTTGTTTCTGCTACATGCACCATGATAAACCTGATCCCATTCCACCAGGGCTGCATCTACTTCTGCAGCCTTTCTCAGAGGGGTTCCTACCAGAGACATTCTAGAAGCTGCTACCTGGAGCTCGTTCAGCTAACATTACCATTTACCTCTTTTCGAAATCCAGGGCAGGCTTTGCCACTGCAGTCCTGCAGGGCCTTATAGCTGCTCCTTATGCTGTATAATTCCATCCTCCCATCTATAGATTTGGGATTCTACCTAAATGTAATGACTGCAACAGTGAAACAGGAAGAACATAGTACAGTTGTGTACACTTACCATAAATGTAGATGTTCGAGTGTATTCACTGTTGCAGTCCTGGTTACCCACCCTGCAGCCCCCCTGTTTTTTCTCTTACTATACCTCTTCTTTCCTTTAATAAGCTTAAAAGCCTTTTTGGTGTATTTGCTTTTGATTGGAAGTATATTGTTTGTGTTCTAAATTATATATAATACAATTATATATAATACACTTCTGAATGATACTAAAACATATATAGTTATATCCACCACTGAAATATCAAGGATTATACAGAAAGTGCATGACAACATCTATGATCTTCTTATGTGCAGACAGGTAGACAAAGAGCTATATGAGTTTTTACTAATTGATCTACCATTAATACCCTCCATGAAAGGCTTACCGAAGGTACATAAGGGTATCTTCCCACTTCCAATGCGCCCGATTGTTTCAGGAAGGGGATGGGTCACCTCTAACATATCTACATATCTTGAGACTATATTAAGACCTATAGTAGACTCCATTCCCACTATTTTAAAAGACACATATCACCTTCTGGATGACATTCATAGATTCAATGAAAACAATATATATACTTTGAATAAATGTGTCTTGATAACTCTAGATGTAAAAAACCTCTTCACTAGTATATCTAATGAAGAGGGTTTGCAAGCTATAATGGAAGTTCTTAATTGTAATACAGATTTTGATACGAATGAACAGATTTTAATACATCTTCTATTACAAATAGTACTTGAAAACAATGTGTTTATATTTAAAGACAAATATTATCTACAGCAATGGGGGAGTAGCCATGGGCACCCCCGTAGCCAACACTTACACGAATTTAGTTGTCTTTAACTGGGAGAGGAATCATTTATTTAGTGAAGTAAGATACATTAATAACATCAAAATGTACAAGAGGTTTGTAGATGATATTTTGATTCTATGGGAAGGCACTCTGAATGAATTCAAAATGTTTTTATCAGATTTGGAATCTACAACCCAGTTTTTAAGATTCACCATGGAATGGTCTTACACTAATATCAGTTTTTTAGATATTAATATAACAATAAAAGGAAACAGAATAGAAACTAGTTTATATAGGAAAGCATGTTGGGTGAATAATCTTTTACATTACAACAGTATGCACCCTAGACACGTGTTTCCAGGCATAGTCAAGAGTCAGTTTATCAGAGTAGGGAGGCTATGTGTAAATCAACAAGTACTTAAAGATAAAGCAAACAAGATGGAAGAATTGTTTTTAGAAAGAGGTTATAACATGAAAATGGTGCATGACATAAGAAATGAAGTCTTTTCGACACATGATTCCATGAATGAATCGACAACAAGACACAAGACACCTCATACTAGACCTAAAATTAAGGAAGGGACGTCCTTCAATACCAACAATAGAGTAGCATATATGATGCAATATACCAACGACAATTTAGATCTAAAAAATATAATTAAACAGAATTGGAAGCTTTTAACTATAGACGAAACAACAAGGAATATAGTGGGTGAATATCCGAAGTTTCTTTATAAGAATTCCCCCAATCTAAAAAGATTGTTATGTTTTAAAGAAGGTAAAGGAAATTCCATCAAACAGTTACATCTTAATACTATGGGAACTTTTCCATGTACCAGATGTAATATGTGTAGATATATTAGTAATGAACAAGCATATAAACATCCCAAAATGGACTTTACATTTAAACCCAGGTTCTATGCAAGCTGTAACTCCATGAATTTGGTTTATTTAGCGACATGCACAAAATGTGAAGCATTCTATGTTGGCTTAACCAAGAGAAGGTTTAAGCAAAGAATATACAATCACATATATGAAATAAAGAAAAATAATGACAAGAATGCTTTAGCTAAACATGTGCTTGAATTCAGGGAGCATAGCTTCAAATTTAGAGTATTACAATTAATAGAATTGAACAAGAGATGGGGTAACAATATGAATATCTTGGCGAATGTGGAATTATCATGGATTTTAAGATTGGGTGCTCATTTATACCCAGGTCTGAATCAGAGCATTTGCATCAAACCAGTGCTAGATAGTAGGATATATAAATAATGTATCCTAATGTTGTTTTTCTATGTACATATATATATTTATGTCATATTCATGTTTCTAAGTCTTAGCCCTTGTTGATATATATTTATGTTTACATATCAACTTGACATTTTCTTATTTTGCTTCATTGTTTTTATATAAGTATATTTAATATATTCTAGCTCATGTTCATCCATATGATTTTAATGGTTGATTTTAACATTTTATACAAAGACATCCATTCAATTATTTATTTATACATATTCATACTCATACATATATACACAAAATTTTTTTTATTTTCATATATGTATATACTATATAACACATATATATATATAATATACTTTTATCTAACATTTGAATATATATTTATTTTTATACTTTTACACATATAGACATGGATTTTTTATATAAATAATATAGTATTTATTTTGTTCACATATTTGATGATGTCACATATATACAAAGGCATATATTAGTCATATAAACATATAGTTCACCGTTATTATTAGTCTATGAACAACATTGACATCATACATAGCTAATTATGATATTGTTTATATATATATATATATATGCTCAAATGAGAACTTCATCCTTTTGGTACTATATACATATATATTTTATAGTATACATTCTTATACTATAGATTTTTCATTATATGTATTTATACTCTTCCATAGATTTATTCCATGAGATTTATTTATTTAATTATATTTATATACATATATTTATTTGAATAGTTTTAACTGAATGGATTTGATCTTTTGAAATATGTTCCATTGCATGCCAGAAATTATATAAATTATATAAATGTTTTTATTTTTATTTATGGATGTATTTCTACATATGAACAGAAGAAATAGAAAGAGAAGTTTACTAGAGCTGCTTTACACTGCCTTCCCTTGTATAAAGTGATTCTCATTCATTATATTAAATCAAGGTGAATCAATTAATTGAATAATTATTTAATTAGATGTTTAATTGAATTGCTATTGGGTATATATACTCTGAGAGTTTATTGCTTAACTGTGAAGATCTGAGGAAGCGCACTTTCGGTGCGTGAAAGCACTTATCCACTCGTTGTTTTACTGAATAAAGGAGTTTTTTGCATGGAATCTTGAAGTGGTTTTGTTTCCTGGTTGCCGAATCCGTCAGTGTTATACACAGCGTTCTAAATTATATACATATATATTTTGCTCCCCATTTGGGGGGCACCTGACATCTGGGGCAAGAAAAACTGATGAAAGTGGCGTTGGCTGCATGTTTTATACCCCTGATGACCTGACATCATGGAAGAAGGGACAGCAACCGACGCATGACCCAAGACTTTGTTAATCAGGCCAACTGAGGGCAACCTGCCAGCAGATTACCCAAATGTAATGACTGCAACAGTGAATACACTCGAACATCTACATTTATGGTAAGTGTACCCAACTGTACTTTATTTGCCGAATGGTCGATGCAAGACCTTCCATTGTCTCATCAGATTTTTATAACACCTGCAAGAAGTTTCTGACATGGTGGTTGCACACAGAACAACTTCTCCTAGGTCGTCCACTTGTTCCTCCCCAAGGAGAAATCTGTTTTGACCATGGACGCTTCCTAGATAGGGTGGGGCGGCATTATCTGGGATTGACTGTCCAAGGTACTTGGCAGAACCACGAGAACCACTTACACATCAATGTTCTAGAGATGAGAGCGGTGCTGTATGCATTGCAAGCACTTCACAGCTCCCTTCCCACCAGGACAATTGCGATCCAGTCAGACAACATGTCTGTCGTGTGGTACATAAACAAGCAAGGGGGAACCAAATCTTATCCGCTTTGCCAAGAGTCTTTAAGAGTTTGGAAATGAGCAATGGACACTCAATGTTTTCTGGTAGCAACGCACATCCCGGGGAAATCCAGCGTAATAGCAGACAATCAGCCGAGCAATTCTGATGCCTCTCGAGTGGTCCCTGAATCCAGAAGTTGCGAGAGAGATCTTTCACAGATGGGGGACAGCCTTCCTGTGACCTATTTGCCACTCACCAGAACACCAAATGCAGCAGCTACTTTGCCCTCATTCCCTGTCCGAGGATGTCATCCAGGTATGCTCTAGTGTACGATTGCCCCCCAGGACTTCTTTATGCCTTTCCACCTTTTCCTCTCATCCCAAAGGTAATACAGAAAGCAAAACAGTTGGAGTTCCCTGATCCTCATTGCTCCTTACTGGCCTCGACAAGTATGGTTTCCCTTTCTGTGGCCCTACCTTTTGGAGGAACCATGTATTCTGGACCCATCTCCAGACCTTCTGATTCATCAATCGGGGCAGTTCCATCCCACCATCCACACCCTCAAATTGACAGCATGGCTGCTTCAGTTCCATGAATAGCCAGGTGGTATTCCCCTATCTCTTCTGATCTCATCCCGTAAACCTTCCACTCAGAAACTATATTCCAGCAAATGGAAAAGGTTTTTTATTTGGACTACAGACCAATGCTTAGATGCATATATGGCTCCTATAGAATCTATTCTATCCTTCCTAGCATCAATTTTTCGTGAAGGAGCTGCAGCCGCTACAGTCAGAGTTCAGTTAGCTGCCATTTCCAATTTCCATTTTGGCTTGTTGGGAAATCCAATCATGTCACACTCCTTGTGCAAAACCTTCTTGAAAGGAGTTCTCCTCCTCGGGTCTCCAATCAAACAGCCATTAGAACCCTGTCTCAGGCCTCCAATCAAACAGCCATTAGAACCCTGTCTCAGGCCTCCAATCAAACAGCCATTAGAACTCTGGGACTTAAACTTAGTCCTCTCATCTTTAATGTCTGTACCCTTTGAGCCCTCCTCTTCATCATATCTGAAATTGTTGTCTTGGAAAACACTATTCTTAGCAGCCATAACCTCTGCTAGGAGAGTCTCAGAACTGCAGGTTCTTATAATCAACCTCCTTACATTGTTTTTCACAAGGATAGAGTTTCACTCAGGACAAACCCCTCCTTTCTTCCCAAGGTATGCTCAGAGCACAATCTGAATACTACAGTTGAGCTACCAGTGTTTTTTTCCGAAGCACTCTTATAAATCTGAGTACAGACTACACCAATTAGACATCCACAGAATTCTCAGATTTTATTTACACAGGACTAAAGAATTCCAGAAAATCAGATCAATTATTTGTTTCCTTTTCTGATAAGAATAAGGGCTTGCCTGTTTCCAAGGTTAATTTCTTTCTTAGAAGACCGCCTTTCTTTTAGCAGTCACTTCAGCTAGAAGGATTTCAGAACTACAGGCTCTCATGGCAGTGGAGCCTTTCATTATCTTTTATCCAGACAGGGAGGCCCTCAGGACTAATCCTTTTTTTATGCCTAAGGTGGTTTCCAGTGTGGCTCTTAACTAGACCGTTCATCTGCCAACTTTTTTCCCAAATCCGCAGAACAAGGGGGAGCGGATTCTAAATTCATTGGATGTACACAGACAGCTAAGATTCTACTTAAACAGAACAAAATCTCTAAGAAAGTCTGAGCAACTGCTGGTGGCATTTGCTGCAGGGGCAGAGGGGAAGGCTATCTCAAAGCAGACTATTTCAAAATGGATAAGCCATTGTATTTGTTTCTGCTACATGCACCATGATAAACCTGATCCCATTCCACCAGGGCTGCATCTACTTCTGCAGCCTTTCTCAGAGGGGTTCCTACCAGAGACCTTCTAGAAGCTGCTACCTGGAGCTCGTTCAGCTAACATTACCATTTACCTCTTTTCGAAATCCAGGGCAGGCTTTGCCACTGCAGTCCCTTATAGCTGCTCCTTATGCTGTATAATTCCATCCTCCCATCTATAGATTTGGGATTCTACCCAAATGTAATGACTGCAACAGTGAAACAGGAAGAACATAGTACAGTTGTGTACACTTGCCATAAATGTAGATGTTCGAGTGTATTCACTGTTGCAGTCCTGGTTACCCACCCTGCAGCCCCCCTGTTTTTTCTCTTACTATACCTCTTCTTTCCTTTAATATGCTTAAAAGCCTTTTTGGTGTATTTGCTTTTAGTTGGAGGTAATTTTTTTGTGTTCTAAATCTCACACACACACACACACACACACACACACACACATATATATATATATATATTTTTTTGTTTTTTTTTTTTTTTTGCTCCCCATTTGGGGGCACCTGACATCTGGGGCAAGAAAAACTGATTAAAATGGTGTTGGCTGCATGTTTTATAACCCTGACGTCATGGAAGAGGAGACAGCAACCGACACAGGACCCAAGACTTTGTTATTCAGGCCAACTGAGGGCAACCTGCCAGCAGATTACCGAAATGTAATGACTGCAACAGTGAATACACTCTAACATGTACATTTATGATAATTGTACACAACTGTACTTTTTATACCACTGACGACCTGACATCAGTCCTGGAGCAACAGCAACCGATGCAGAAATACTAAGCCTCTGGTATTCGGGCTGACTGAGGGCTACCCCTGGCAGGATAACCCAAGTGTGATGACTACAGCAGTGAATACACTCAAACGTCTACATTTATGTAAGTGTACACAACTGTACTTTTCCACTTGTGTCACTCATTGACAGGGGCAACAGGCACTGACTGAGGTTTCTTTTTTGGGGATAAATTTTTGGCTAGGCTTGTAAGGGCTCCAGGACTGTTGACCTAGTAACCTATGATCCTATGAAAAGTAACATTTTAAACATTTTCTTTATTTTGTGTACAACATTTTCTTGTTATAATGCAAATGATGTGTAATTGTTGTAGACTTTTGTTTGCAGAGTTACTATGCTAATGATGTATTAATTGTGGAATTCTATGTTCTTTAACAGGGTGTTACTTCACTCCTGCCTGTGCTGCGTGAGGGAGTACTGACTGGAAATCCAGAGCAGAAAGAGGAAGCTGCTAAAGCTTTGGGTATGGTCATTAAACTGACTTCAGCTGAGGCTCTGAAACCATCTGTAGTGAGCATCACTGGTCCATTGATTCGAATCCTTGGTGACCGGTTCAGCTGGAATGTCAAGGTAGCACTCCTAGAAACGCTGAGTCTTCTACTGGGCAAGGTGAGTTAAAATGTGGTTTTGTGTTCAACGTGGTTAAAAGTTGTGTAGTATCTATGAGTGGACAAATAGTAAGTGGAATGTGGACTGTGCCTTCCAGAGGGTTGTTGGAATCAAATTAATGGTCAGATACTTCCAACATCTTAATTCTGTGTTTGCCAGATCCCCAGATATGTGGAGAGTTAGTTCCACCCTTCATTCATAGTTTCTGAAACTTTTGTGTGACTCAAAAATTAACACTCGTGTATGTTAGATAGAAGACACAGTCATGAAAACTGCCAGAAGGCCCAGAAATGCTGTTATCTGTGGCGCACAGCTTCCTGCTCAAACTGAGATGTACACAACAGCTGCTTATATGTTACATATTCGCTAAAGTTGTTAGTAGAGATCAGGCTGATAAGGAGGCTCCTTCAGACATAATACCAAGGAGGTGGCCTGAGTGGAAGAATTAAGCAGATTTTTTTATTATTATGGGTTATTTTGTTTAATGTCCAGCTTCGGTTCATTTAGAGTAAAATCTGTCATTCTCGTGCTTCATTCTTGTGTAAGGAAGCACCACTGAAGCCTTTCCATGGGACCTATCCCATCAGTGTATGGCAGCTAATTCCTGCAAGACAACTACAATGTGTATAGTTTAGTTTTGCCTGACATCTGAGTGCAAGTTGTTTTTTTTTATTTCTTACATTGCCCCAGAAGCTGAAACATGTTTGATAAAAATATTCCGCCTCAATTCACACAGCTTTCCATTGGGCTTTCTAGATGTCATTCTTCCAAGACCTCCACCTCACAATTGTCTGGTCTCCTGAAGTGGTGCTTGAACCTTATTTTTGGCCATTGGGACATTTGCCGCCTTTTTCTCTACATTTTTATTTTCTTCTCCTGGTCTTTACGTTTTCCCTGTTCTTCTTCCTTTTCTGACAAACGAACATGAAGCCACCTCCCAGTGGTCCATTCCCAGCATGGAGGTGAGACCTATCTGGAGGGGTCATCATGCAGACAGCCATGATGGTTGTTTCTAGTCTCCCTGCCTTTTACCAGGAGGGGGGAAGGGACTTAATAAATCCTCTTGTGAAAATAACTAGACTTCGTCTAATGTCTACGTTGCCTTCTTGGCAAATTACTAATCATCTTTCAAAGAATACATGCAGAAATACAACCTGCCGTCAAGAAACCAACGCACGTTTTGGTCTGGCTGGACTCCATTTACTGCTGTTTAAACCTTAACAACTCATATAACCTGTTAGGAGTGAACAAAGGATTCATAATAGTAGTTTTCATCGAAACCTTTGATTTAGTGACCATACCTTACTGCAGAATGTCCTCATTTCTACCTCATTTCTACAGCAGTTAGCCCAAGAGCCTAACTGTGATTTAAGAACTGTGTGTATTTTAGATACTTTGGAGTAAACATAGGCACCTTCTCTTCCAAACCATTTTCCTCACCAAAGGAGCCCCTCAAGGCTTGGTTCTTGCACCTTTTTTAAATCTAGATCACTGTCATCCATTGCAGAACTAACATACCATTGTACAGCTGTACACCCCCTGACCCATGCAGGAGGGAAAATCTTGATGCTAGAGCAGTTGCTTCTTGGCTCAAAAAACATAAGACTCTATTGACATTTGTTTACCTGGAAAGTCCAACTGGGCAATGACGCATTTCCAGAGGACACCTGGGGAGAAAAGCCCCAACACATTACATGAAAGCAAAACAGTAGAGCATAGCAAATATAAACATTTGATATAGATTGTGACTTTTACAAGTACATATAACAAAGTTGTAATGGTTGTCATTTTACAGGTATAATGCAATATAATACAGAGTAACTAAATAGCAAGATTGTCTAGTGAGAGAACTAAGTCTAATTTGTTTAAATTAGAACAGGTGAAGAGAGGTGGCCAGAGATGGCCTGCATTGATTTCGATTATTGGCAAAGGCATCATCCAACCCCGTAGTGCCTTTTTTAGACAATGCCAATCTGGTAAACCTACCAGCATCACAAAACAAGGTAAGGAAAATCTGAAGGTGTTACTGATCAGTGCTTAGGAGTCTGAACGCTTCTAACCCAGGAAGACCTTGACTTCTGGGTAGTGACTGAGAAATGGTTTAAAATAGCAGATAGCACTCTAGCTGTGCAAGGCTATACTGCCTTCCACACATTTAGACTAGCTACTGCACAGGAGGGGAAAATGTGGAGATGTATCAGTCTGTGTTCAAAAGAGACTCCCAACAAGGCTGTTAAAGCAGCTTGATGCTCTTCAGCTTCTTCCATGTCCAGTTAACCATCAGAAAGGTCCCATACCATGCCTTAGCTAGCCACAGAACTCATGTCCAGTTAACCATGGCCGTGGTGGTGCAGCGGTTAGTATTGTTGCCTCACAGCAAGAGGTTCTCCCATTTGATTCTCGGCTTGAGCGCCTTCTGTGTAGAGTCTGCATGTCCTCCCCGTGGTCGAGTGACGTATAAAGACATTCAGGTAGGTGCGTGCGTGAACGGGTTTGCCGCCTTTGAAGGCTGGGCGTCAGGCTGACATCTCTGCACCATAAAAATCCACTGCCAATGAGTAGCGGACCGGAGTTCTGCTGTGGCGACCCCTAACCGGGAAAAGCCGAAAGACATTACCATTCTCATCACTAAGGGCTTTTCATCCAGAAAAAAGGAGGTCATTGTCCCACTGTACTCATCCCTCATTACACCCATTATAGAATACAACGCCTCGTTTGGTGTGTACCTCTCAAGACATATGCAACAACTGGGAAGGCCACAGAAATACCTCACTAAAAGAAGCACAGGCCTAAAGCAGATGCCCTATGCTGACCATCTAAAAAAAACTCCAGCTATACTCTGTCGCATATCGTCTACTCAGAGGCAATCTCTGCTTAACATACAAGGTCATGTCAAACCCAGAGCTGTTGGACATGCTGCACTTAAAGACATCCCAATCCCTCAGAGCCACACGCTCCAGGGAGCTAAACTTTGTCATCATAATGAACAAAACTGCTGGAAGGATAGGTTCCTGACCCAGAGACTCCCCAGACTCTGGAATAGACTCCCCATACATGTCAAGCAGACCACCTCTTTGGCTGTCTTCGAAAGGAATCTTGACGATTGGATGGGAGATAAGAAATTCACCCTGGTGATCACGGCAGTCGCCCTGCTAGACAGGGGTCCAGGGAAGTAAATATTGTGGGAAGAAATAGCCAGGGAATTGTTGCGGCTAGGCTTGTATAGGCCCTAGGGCCGATAGCCTAGTACCAACATATGAACCATCAGAAACGTCCCATACCATGCCTTAGCTAGCCACAGAACTCTTCATGTCCAATTAACATTAGAAAGGTTCCATACCAATCCTTAGCTAGCCAAAGAGCTCTTCTTGTCCAGTTAACCATCAGAAAGGTCCCATACCATGCCTTAGCTAGCCGCAGAACTCATGTCCAGTTAACCGTCAGAAAGGTCCCATACCATGCCTTAGCTAACCACAGAACTCTTCATGTCCAGTTAACCATCAGAAAGGTCACATACCATGCCTTAGCTAGCCACAGAACTCATGTCCAGTTAACCATCAGAAAGGTTCCATACCAATCCTTAGCTAGCCACAGAGCTCTTCATGCCCAATTAACCAACAGAAAGGTCCCATACCATGCCTTAGATAGCCACAGAACTCTTCATGTCCAGTTAACCATCAGAAAGGTTCCATACCATGCCTTAGCTAGCCACAGAGCTCTTCATGTCCAGTTAACCATCAAAAAGATCCCATACCATGTCTTAGCTAGCCACAGAACTCCTATGACAAAAGAAAGCCACAACACCTGTGTAAAGGAACTAGACTCACTCGATATTAAAACCAGTATCATTTCCGTAGATGATCTAAAGTATGCAACTATAGACTGTGAAACCTACACCACCACTAGTGCACAAGCAGAGAGATTCCTGGACTTTAATTTCTCTAGAACATTTGTATTGACAGTCAGAGTACCCACTAGGGAAATAACATCTTGCATATTTTCCTTACTATATGAGAGTATCTTGCACCATCCCTTGTTAGGTCTGGCCATAAGCCAGTCTCCTTTGAAATTAAAATGAAACCAGAGTTCCCTCTCGCTCAAGGTACAGTTAGAAATTTCTATAATTCAAACTACCTACTCCTAAGTGATATATTTGTAAGCTTCAGATCCCTACCAAACCCATTTAACTCCACTGAATACACAGAAATGTCCACCCCCACACCATACCAGCTTGTAAACAGTTGCATAATGCAGCAGTTGTACCCCATAGGAACAAATGCAGGACAAACCCAAGTGGTGAAACTATCATAAGAAGGTTTACAATACAAAGGAAAGAATGTTGACCAAAAGTTAAGAGCAAGTCCCAGAATGCTAGAGCCTTTGTCATTGGAAAAAATAAGATCTACCATTGCCAAGTTTGAGGCTAAAATAGCTTCCCAAGCTGAAGACAATCACAAGGCATTTTTATGTTCATAATCTCAAAAGCATTGATTGTAAACACTGTTACCTGCACTGAGGCTGAGCATACAGTTAACCTACTGCCCCAGCATTTTGCTCTAACTTTACTCCCCCTCTCTCTCCTCCATCTGTCCAGCAAGATATACCTAAAGCTGGCTCATCTACAGATATCTCACAAGACCAAGTCCTAAAAGTGCTATGAAAAGTTAAAAATACTGCCAAGAATGGGTCCTGACAATATCACTGGATGCATCTTAAATGGCATGAAGCATGATTTAGCCCCACCCCTAACAACAATGTTCAGTCTTAGCCTCCACAGAGGTTTTGCAGGAGGCGAATGAAGGACAGCTAGAGTCATTCCCCTGCGTAAGGGAGGACCTTCCACAGACCCATAAGGCTGACCAACCTTATATTGCAGAGCCATGGAATTAATAATTCAGGACACAGGGAACCTCCAAACACTAGACCCATCTCAGTTTTTGATTTGGCAGGGGCAGGTAATGATTGCTCAACCTGATGGATTTTTTGGAAAGGTCAACAAAAGCAATGGATGAAGGCAAAATGGTACACATCACATACCTCGACCTAGCCAAAGCTTTTGACACATTTCCCCACTCTGGCATAGAAAAGCTAAATAAACTGATGGTAAAACCCTGTGAGACACACTGGATTGCCAGATGGCTGACAGATGGGACACATTTAATCAAAAAAGGGAAGTTACCTTCCCAGAGAGATCAGTCACCAGTGGAGTCCCTCAGAGTTCTGTGCTGGGACCTTTCCTGTTTGGCATCTAATGTTCTGGGTTAAAAATCAGTACCAAAGGCTCTGGCTGACTATTTGCAGATGACTGAAGGCTAAAAGCAGGCATTAAATCCTCAGATGACTTATCCATCATGCAGGAAGGTTTGTCTTAAATAAGTAACTGGTGTTAAAAGCATGGTCTGAAACTAAATGCCAAAAATGCATTTTATTGTATCCTTTTGGAAGTCATCTATTCCAGGGAACTACCACATTGACAATACACCCCTAAGAGGTGACTCACTTGTTTAAGATTTGGGAACATGTGGACAGTGACCTAACTTTTGACCAACATATGTATGTTGTGAAAAGGTCCTTCTGTATTGCACAACCTATAAACACAGGTATTGTGTCTAGATCTCTAGCAATGTTATTGCCCCTTATACTTGCCCTCATTAGGCCAGTCGTTTAATATAAGGTTCCCTTTGGTATGCATCTATCCAGACACATGCAACAATAGGACTGCCTACAGAGGTACCTTACTAAAAGTGTACAAGGCCTAAACAACATGTCCTACATGGACCGACTCAAAACCCTGTCACTCTACTCAGTATCCTACAGACTGCTAAGAAGTGACTTGTGTCTGGCATACAAGGCATCCTCCAACCCATTGCTGATGGATTTACTGCACATTACCAAGTCAGATGGCATCAGAAATACTCAGTCTAAGGATCTAAACCTCTTCTGCAACATCAACAGAGTAGTGTGGAGGGACAGGTATATTTTCAGAGGATACTGCTGCTGTGGAACAGATTCCCTATCAACATTAAAAAAAAAAAAAATCATCATCCCTGTCCATTTTCAAACGCAGCTTAGATATATGGATGGATAACAGAAAATTGACTCCAGGACTGCCCCCCGTAATGGACAGCAGGTTCTAAATGCTTTATCCTATGCATGGGTCCCCTCAAATTATCTATGGGATGTAGGGGTAACATATAATGATCAACCATGGGATGGGTAAGGCCGATCTATAACCAAATGGAATAGGTTATTTCAAGCATAAAAAGAGAAATTGACAAAGCTTAAAGTGGCCCACAGGGGCAGCTGGTTAGTTAAGAAAAGGATTATTAATAAGTTGACAGAGTATCAGAGGTGAGAGAGTAAAGATTGGTTAGTAAAGAAAGGAATGTGTACATACGTGAGAAGAAAAAAGTATGTGCATCAGGTTATTAGGAAGTGATATTTAAAAATTACAAGTGAGTATATGAAAGAGAGGTGCTGTGGTAGCATAGCTAATGAGTAAGGTTTTCAGTAGTGTAACAGGAAATGGTAGTAAGGTAGGAAAAGGGGGGTAGTGGGTCAGTAAAGTAAAAAATGATTGGAGCTGGAGAAACTAAAGGGAGAGAATTGCTGCAAGAAAGTGGGTTGAGAGAAAAAACTGTGGTTAGAAGATGAAGGTGGGGATGAAAGAGAAAAATGATTATAAAATGGGACTGACCTAATGTGGAGCGTGAGCAGAGCTAGGAATTAGGAATGTTTTGAAGAAGATTTGAGCATATGGATGGTGGGAGATGACTTGATTGTACAGCGAGTTCCAGGATTTTGTTACTGAAAGTACAGAGTATCTTGCAGATTTTTTTTTTTGTATGATAAGGAGTTTGTCATTTGAGTTCAAGGGACATTGTGGGGTGTCATTTTGGATAACTGTGCTAAGAACTGGGCAGCCTGGAGGATTATTTTTTTGTACTGTGATTGTGTGCATCTAAGGTGGTGAGGTAGTTCTATTCAATTTAGTTCCTTTAGTGTGGTACAATGGCAGCTTTTATTGGGTTTGCTTGTAGCAAAACAGTCATATTATAATATTGCACAAGTTTAGTTTTTGTAGAGGTTGGAAAGTTTATAAGGATAGGTGCTGCCTCTATGGTGGTAGGTAAGTGTTAGCTAGGGTTACTTTAGTATTAGTTGAGGCAGTTTTTTTGTTCTGTTGAGCATTCCTATCTTGTGGTGTGTTTTTTAATTGCGTTTAGAATATATAGGTCAAATAACTTTAGGCCAATATCTATGGTCACACCAAGCAGTTTAGAGTCAAATATTACTACAGTGTCACTGTTGGAGTTTATGGTGGTGATTTTTAAATTACTTTTGTCAAGGTTGTGTGAACTGGGGGAAAAATGTAGTATTTTTTTTAAAGCTTGAGCAGTAATTGAACATGCTTGACCAAGATTCCGTGGCTTTAAAGGTTTTTTGTGCTACTTGTTGAAGATGAGAAGTTGGGTTATCAGAGGAGCATACGATAGTAGAGTCATCTTAGTATTGCATGAGAGAGTCTTGTTGAGAGGAAATACAGAGATTGGCGAATATATTAAATAATATAGAGATTGTTGGTGAATGTATTAAATAATATAGAGATTGTTGGCGAATATATTAAATGGGGCCAAGAGCACAGCATTGGGGTACACCTGTAGTAACTGGGTGGAAAAGGGATAGATTGTTGTCTATCAGACAAGTAGCTTCTGAACCAGGTGAGAGTGAAGTATGTGAGGCCAAGTGAAGAAATTTCATTGGGAGTTTGCTATGTAAAACTGTGTTGAAGGCCTTAGGTTTATGAATAAAGAGGAATATACATTTAAGACTCTGCTAGTTTTGTTGGTGATGTCTTTGAAGGATACGAGAGCAGTCTGATTATTTCTGTTGAGGTCTTCCCTTTATGTAGCAGGGTTATATGTGACTTTTCCAGAAAGAAGGAACATAGGATTCTTGTAAAAAATATTTTTAAGAAGTGATGTATAGAGCTAACCAAAAACTAATACCACTTCGGTGACAGCAGTTCACACCCACTCAAAATAAACCAAATCATTCTGATACCTTACCTTCTGTCTTGACCAGGTCCTGTATTTCAGCCTCCATGTAGAACACACAAAAGATAAAATAATTAAGCTTTTGTGTTTGTTATGGAAGATCTCATTTCGTAGTCCCACAAAGCTAGAGCTGCAGTTGGAAAAAATGTACTGCTTGCATAGCCAGTATATTAGCGAGTGGTGCAGTCGTTAGGTTGTCGCCTCACAGCAAGAAGTTCTCCAATTCGATTCTCAGCTGAGGTGCCTTCTGTGTGGAGTCTGCATGTCATCCCTGTGTTTGTGTGGGTTTTCTCCCGGTGCTCAGGTTTCCTCCCACATTCCAAAGACATGCATCTAGAAAATTTCTCGCTGTGCATCTGTTGAAAATGGGGTCTGTCCCAGTCCTACTTTCCCAGTAAATAAATGTTAAATAAATAAATATTGCTTGCCTGTTATTTCATCAGCTTTAAATAAAAAAATTCTGCTGTGCAGTCCTTCTCAAACCAAGTTTGTACATTTGTTACAGTAGTCCTTTCTCAAGTTGAGAACCAGTTTTCAGTGCTGACAAAAGTCAAGTGGCATGGCTGTGCATTATAGATAGTTCATGGAAGTTTTTAAATTTAAATTTGAATTCATTGTTTTAGAGTTTTATGGATCTGATGAAGTGTTTGTGAACACGAAAGCGCTTATCCCAGTTTCAATAAATTTGTACTAGGATTTATGATTGAGGTAGCCTTACTGTTTTTTTTTCTTACATTTAGCTACTCAAAAATATATATAACCAGAAAAACCCACAGATATTCTGTCCCAGTATCCTTAAAAAACATACAAACTTACTCAGGGTTCTTTAAGTCCTTTAGATCTCGCCTCATAATGGAAACAGTGTAAAAGTTTCTCATAGGTTGATTTCGCCTGACTCACCTAACCTAAACTCTCAGTCTCTTAAAAACATATCCCAACTCATAGGTTGGTACTAGGCTATCAGCCCTAGGGGGCCAATACAAGCCTAGCCGTAACAATTCCCTGGCTATTTCTTCCCACAATATTTACTTCCCTGGACCCCAGTCTAGCACGGCAATTGACACGATCCCCAGGGTGAATTTCCTATCTCCCATCCAATCGTCAAGGTTCCTTTTGAAGATGGCCAAAGAGGTGCTCTGCTCGACATGTATGGGCAGTCTATTCCAGAGTCTGGGGAGTCTCTGGGTCAGGAACCTATCCCTCCAGTATGTTTTGTTCATTGTGATGACAAGGTTTAGATCCCTGGAGCTTGTGGCTCTGAGGCTTTGGGATTTCTTTAAGTGTAGCATGTCCAACAGCTCTGGGTTTTACATGGCATTGTATGTCCTCTGAGTAGAGGATATGCGACAGAGTATAGCTGGAGTTTTTTTTAGATGGTCAGTATAGGGCATCTGCTTTAGGCCTGTGATTCTTTTAGTGAGGTATTTCTGCGAAATTTCCAGCTGTTGCAGATGTCTTGAGAGGTACATACCACAGGGGCGTTGTATTCTATAATGGGTCTAATGAGGGATGAGTACAGTGAGACAATGACCTCCTTTTTTTTGGATGAAAAGCCCTTAGTGATGAGGTGTGCCACATAGAAGGATTTCCTGACTGTTGTGGCGATGTGGTTATCAAAGGTGAGACCACTGTCCAGCTGTGTCCCTAACTCTCTTATCATACTTTCAGTGTTTAGTGTACTGCCACCTGTGTGGTAATTCACGAGTACATGTTTTTTTCCCAAAGGGGATAACTATACATTTCTTGGCATTGAGCGTGAGCCCATGGCTCTGGCACCAAGCATCTGTTTCTGTAAGGCCGTTTTGTAGAATATCCACATCAATTGGGGATTCAATAATGGCTCCCAGTTTGCAGTCATCTGCGAGCTTTGTTAGCCAGAGTTCTTACTGTTGGCCTGTACTTCAGAGAAGTAGATGCCAAGCAAGAGCGGTCCCAGGACTGAACCCTGAGGCACTTCACTTGTCTGGTGCTGGATTTGGAGTTGGCCACTTTTACAGTGTGGGTTCTGTCAGTAAGCCAGTTGGGAACCCATCGAGTGATGTAGGGATTAATGCCCAGCTTAGTAAGTTTATCTATGATTCCAGAGTAGGGGATGGTGTCGAAGGCCTTGGCGAGGTCCAGATAGGCTGTGTGAACCACCTTACCCTTGTCTACTGCTCTAGTGACTGCTTCAAAGAAGTCAGTCAGGTTTAGGAGACATGATCTACCTTTCACGAACCCACATTGGGTGGGGTCCAGTGTTTGAAGGTTGCCAATGTCTTTGTTTATAAGTTCCATAATAATGCGTTCCATGGGTTTGCAGATCAGGCTGGTTATACTGATGGGGCGGTAGTTCCCAGGATCCAATGTGGATCCCCCCTTGTGGAGTGGGATAACTGTAGCTGTGTGCCACTCAGTGGGCACAAAACCTACTTTTACTTTAATCCTCTTAAGTAACTGCTGGCTTTTATGCTGAAAGTGCTACCACCCTCTTAATGTTCATGTTTAATTATACAAACAACAAAACCTTGTCACCATTTTGTAATTTTGATGCATGCTTGGCAGTTAATTTTACTAATGTCATCATCATCATTACCCTGTTTTTCATTTGTTTGTCTGCATACCAGTCACAGGTCCTGTCATGCAGCATACGCATCCCTTAACTAGACATTCTTGTTTCCTTTTGCCTTCTTTCTGTTTTCTCCCAAATCATCTTCAAATGTCATCATTTGGTTTCCTGCATATGTGCTTGAACCACCATAATCTGTTGTATATGACATTCTCTGCAGTTGGAGCTACTTTGACTTTTGCTTTGATGTCACTTCATCTTCCCTACATTGTGCATCTTACTGCCTGTTTCAGCCATTTCATCTCCATCGCTTCTGTCTTCCACAACTGCTCTGCCTTTACTGCCCAGGTTTCTATACCATACTGGTCACATCACTGTTTATACTCCTTACTTTTTAGCTTCGTTGGCATTCGTCTGTCGTGCACTACCCCTGACAGTCTGTGCCAGTTAATTGCAGCCCCTCTGATCCTAGCTTTGACATCCTCATTCAGAGTTCCCTTCTTCTTGACCACCCCTCCCAGAAACTTGAAGCTGTTATCCTGTTCCACTGTCTTCTCAGCTTCTGATTTTTCCCATTTGCTGCCATTGCATCTGTCTTATCTGTACTCATTTCTGTCCCACGTGCACATTGGTTGTACATTCCATTCCCTCTGTCATTTACTGAAGTTCCTGTTCCGAGTCTGCTTGTAGTGCTGCATCATCTGCAAACAGCACCTTTCTTGGCTTTCCCCATTTGCTAATGTAGTTCGTCTCCAGTATGAGCAACAGTGGGCTCTAGAGCTGAACCCAAATGCACATCCACTCCCACTGGAAGCCCCTCTCTTGAGTCCAAACACTGTACTTGTGTCAGTGGGTCCTTGTACATAGCCTGCACTAATTCTACCAGTTTTTCTGGGACTTCAAACCATCACAGGAAAGCCCAAATCCGCTTTCTTGGAACCTTGTTGTGTATGCTTTTTCGAAGTCCAGATATGTCCAGTTGGACTCTTTCTTCATGTCCAGCTTCTTCTCCATCAGATATTTCACTGCAAACAGCCTAGTTGTGTGCTGCATCCTGATCTGAATCATTTTATTAAAGAAAATAAGCTTCAATGATTGTTTTTCTAGGTACAGTGAGCACAATTATTTTCTTTTTTTTAACAGTTCTGAATTTGTTATATATTTTATTCCTGACTTTTCCCTGCAAATGAACTATGGTACTGCGAGGAAATCTTGAAAGGTATACAACACACTTGTCTTGAGGAGAGGAAAGCTGCAGTGACAGTATTCAGAGAGCAGATGAAAAATTGTGTATAGAAAGCACTTCCAATTTGTTTCCCATTTCTCTTTACAAGGATACATGGTCATACAGAAGTTGTTTTTGAGCTGAAGACTGAATTTAGTAAGTTGCATTATCAGTTAACAAGAAAAGAATAGTTTATGTGCAAAGAATTACCATGTAAGGTGCCAAACTGGAAGTTTGAAACTCAACAGTGCAAGTCCGGAAACTACGAGAGTGTGAATGTGATCCACTGCAGATAACAGAACTGTGAAAGTCCTTTTTGTGATCCACTGCAGATAACAGAACTGTGAAAGTCCTTTTTGCACATTAAAATTGTTTCTGCATGGATGCAAATGCTAAGTTATTGTCAATCGTTACAGCAAGCTCTGACGTAGAAAGATAGCGGCCTGACCGTGACCCATTCGGCCCAAGTTCAATTAGTGGCACAAGTGCAGGACGATCTGGCGAGGAAGTGAGAGTTTTGATTAGTGACACAAGTGCAGGACGATCTGGCGAGGAAGTGAGAGTTTTGATACAACAATACATGCTTGTCCCTCTTAGGGAAGAGGGGTTTGGTTTGCATGTCCAGGGTGCACACTACATGTTAGATTCCTTGATGTGACTGCTGAAGACAAGGGAGGGTGCTTATTACAAGGGGAGTGTGACTCTGAGGGTTACTTCATTCATAAAAGTGGGTGACTACCTTCAAGTTTACCCCATTGTACGCCATTCCTTGGATGTCTGTGGGCATACACATGGCGAATGTAGAGCTGTAAGCAAAAACCCAATGCCCACGTAAATGACTGCAGCATTCTTAATGCACCTGACCAGTGCCCTAAAAGTAGTCAGTGGACCATAGGACTCTCATCTGTGGAAGAATGAGTGGGTAAATAGAGTGACTGGAGAGAGGGGAAGCTCAGTGGCCAGGGGGGACAGAAACCAAAATAAAAATTTGTCTTGATCAGATCCACCTTTTTCAAAACTGATAGGACAAAAATTTGAACATCTTAGGCAGCTTGGCATGTGAACTTTTTGTAATCTGTAACGCTACCGTGTTGCTAATTCACTAGATCGTTTTTGCTGCTTATTGAGCTCTGCTGATAAAAATCCTCCAGGTATTTCAAGAGTTTGATAGGAAAATGTCTTTGGCACCATCATCTGCTTCGGCTTGGTTTTCACTTATTCAGGATTTTGAATGCTTTCAAGGACACGCTAACCTTTTTGCTGTAGTTTTTATCTGAGTCTTTACACCCAGGTCTGATGTTTAAAAAGAGTTTATATGCTGTTAACTTCTTTATGTAATATGGTTGTTACTGTGCGGTGTTTTCAGATCACTTCTTTTCTCAGGTTCTACAATGGAGTATTTATTTATTGCAATTTATTTGTTCCATGTTGGCTGTTTGGAACTTGCTTTACGGGGTTTGGAAAGCAAATCTTACGGAATAAGATTCCATCCCAAGATAAACATGTTTTATATGATGCGTCTTTGTGCTTAATATTTAGTCAGGCTATATGACATATGTAGTTCTTTTGATAAGTGCACACTAATTGGTAGACAGATAAGCTGGTTTTAAAAATCCTGTTGTCTTGGGAAGAATCACCCCTGGTTAAGGCTCCAACCTCTCAAGGGCCCAAGAATGCACCTCTCCTGTTTTCCTAAACCAAAGAGTAAGGATAGGAGAAAAAAACGTAAAAAAAAAAGGTGGAGGTAGGGAGAAACCTTCTTCCTCCAACGAGATTACTCAAGTTCCAGCCAAGAGAAAGAGTTTTTAGATCATGGCAGTACTTCTGTGAGTTGTGTTTTCAGGTCGGTAATGCCATATAAATTTAACCGTTTAGACCTTCCAGGCAGGGATAGCCTTTTCTGTATATGAGTGGAGTCCAGCAAGTTTGTGCCCTCCAGCTGTTCTGTCATGTCTATCAAACTCTGTTTCTCTCTAATCACTGTGTGGTTGATATCTAGTATGAAATGATGATGAGGGCTCTTGTACTGGGACAGAGATGGATCTGGTCCGTTTTACCTCAGGTTGCTGGGTGGATAAGAACTCTTAACCTTTCTTTTCCAGTTTTCCTCATCAACACGTCTAGTGGTGCCAGTTCCTGTGAGGCAGGTTAGCAGTATGCAAGCACCAGAGTCGGTTTAGAAAGATAATGTCACCTGTGGTTTTGGGTTCAAGACCAAAGCCATTTTCATCTATGAATTTTTTCATCAGCTAGGTCGTTGGTACCCAATTCCTTTCTGGGCTCTGGTTTCAGGGCCTAGTTTTTGAAGCTGATTTCAGTGTTGATGCCATTAGTGCTTCGTCCTTGGCCTTTGAGCCCTCAACCCACAAGGGTCTTCATGCCAGCCTTGAGCGGGAATAGTTTTTCACCGTCAGTAGTCACTATTAACTATCAGTTCCAAAGATATCTTTTTTTTTTTTTTTGCAGGATTTGTCTGCAACAGGTCTTCTCTCATGCAATTCATCAGTCACAGTCAACCAGCAAATTGGTACTAGTGTTAACTGTTGAACATCACTGCCGTGGACCACATTACCATTGCAGGCTTCTCCTGGTACTGTTGACAATACCACTTTCAACCTAAAACAGTTTCCTGTCTGCTGTTGTAACCTGTTGCGTTTCTTGTCAGCAGGACAGTAAAGTAGGGTAGCCACTGGTGAGGTAGCAGTGGGGGTCTTGCTGTGCTGAAGCTTCTTCCTCCACTTCTGCATCCTGTCTTGTATGAAGAGGGAGGAAGCAGATGAGCTCTGCCTTAAAGACTCCTATGTCTAGACTAATCATAGATATTCCTTCACTTTTCCTAGACCTGAAATGGAAGGCAATTTCAGAGATGATACAGAAAATGGTGGGATGGCCCCTTAGAGCCTTCCTTATTTCTAGAATGGACATTTCGAGTGGCTTTTATATCGCTCTGCTTGACCTTTAGGATGGTGGTCTCTGGTGACAATGATGGTCTTTTGTCGTCGGAGAGTCTTGGAGAGAACCTGATGCGACTCCAGTTCCGGGGAGACCAGACAAGATCCTCTGGCCTTTCAGTGACTAATTTTTTTGTTGTGTTCAGACTACAGATATTGACTGTCTTTGCTAAAGCAGCCCTTAGAAATGCTTCCATATCTTATGAGTCATACAGTTTATCTCCAGAGAAGAAGTTATGGGCACCAGATTGCTTTGTAAAGCATGTGTGTGTAATTATCTGCCACCTTTTCTATTGGAGCATTTACTTCTCTATCATATGCCATGTTTTTAGTTTGAGCTTACAGAAGTTGTTTCCAAAGTGGAGGTAAAGCAGTTAGATACTGAGCTAAAGTAAAAGCTTAGTTCCCAAGCAGCAGCAGTTTCATCTGTATGCAATATCACCCTGTGCCAGGTGCACAGTTATGAGTATGGTGCGGGAAAGTCAACAGGGTAACAGCATCACTGTTTGCTACCACATCACAATTTTCATGGAGAATTTCAAGGCATCTCTTCATTGCGCCCCCTTTAAAGTATATGACATGTTTAGTACAAAAAGTAAAAAAGAAACTGGGGTACAGAACGAAAGAAGCCAAAACCCTTTATGTTCAATTGAAGATTCAACAGTTCACCCTTTGAGGGATGCAGATGAGCCAGTGCCAGCTGTAGTACAGGAAGCACCAGCAGCAGAGAAATTCAGTCACTGGGACCAACATATGTCATGTGACCATGGCACTTTCTGGAAAGGAAGCTACTGCAGATGCAAACGTTTTCACCTGCATCAGAGGTAGTGTTCCTGTATCTGTAGAACAGCAACAGCAGACTCTGAAGACTTGCCTTGATTGTTCCTTTCCCCTGAGGCCATTGAGGTCAGCTATTAAATCTCTCTGTGGCTAGCATCCCTTCAAAGTAGGGTGAATTAAAATAATCATGAACAGTGACTACACAATTCCAAGGTTGTCCCAACCAGCACGCTACATCATTGTTCCGTCCATCTCACCTTTTCAGGAAAATTCAGCAGGAAAAGCAATCTTAAACCTTCTTCAAAATGGCCTATCCAAGGGGTCCCACTGTCCGAGGGACATCTGAATATTCGAGGGACATCTGAATATTACTGAAAGTACTACTTGGTTCTAAAAAGCCCATGAACCTGTCAGCAGCCTAAGCAGTTACATTCTGAAAAGTTCCAGATGTTCATAGGTCAGTCAGTTATTTCTTGCTATGCAGGAAGAGATTGGATGTGCTGTTTGGATCTCCAGGATGCCTATTCACTCATGGCAGTTAAGAGTCTAGGAGGTTTCTTCAATTCTTATAAAAGCCAGCCATTATTAGTTTCATTCACTTCCATTCAGTCTCTCAGTAGCCTCCAGGGTGTTTACCAAATATGCTACCACATTAACAGTGAAAAAGGCTGTGAGGGCTCAGTGTTTTCTTACTTAAACAACTATCTCCTAGCTGCACTGAGTTTCTACTTCACCAATTACGGATTTTGAAATTTACAGTAAACACTGCAAAATCACAGTAGGAGCCAATGCATATCTTGACATTTATGGGTTGTATGCTTTTCACTTAAAAGGCTGATCACCCTCAAAAGGATTCTTCTTCAGGATGTATTGAATCAGCATTTTCAGTTTAACAAAGTCTCACCAGCTCTTAACATGCAGACCTTGGGCTTAATGGCAGTCATCTTTTTATCTAGTTCCTCGTGCCAGATTTTACATACGAGTTCTACAGTGATCCCTTAAGACACCATGGTCTCAGTGCGCAGAACTTGTGTCCTATCAGAATTTCCAGAGTATACAGGGCATGTTAAGATTGGTGGTTAAATGCCATCAGACTTGCTGTGAGCAGTCACTGTCCTTGCAGAAAATCAAAAATGGTTCCCTGCACATTGGTGTATGCAATTCTAAGATCTTTCTAGCAGTGTCACAATCACTAAAAGTAGCATCTTCCTAAATAAGTATATGAGGGGAGCCAAGTCAGCCCTTTCAAAGTGCACCAGTGTTAGCTTCTATAAAACATAGCTAAGGTTTTATGGTGGGTTATACCCCATTTTGGCTGGCCTTAAGATGCAGCACTCCATATAAAAAATATGGTTTCACTTTTAACTGTGAATACATGGGAGGATCCATAGGTGCAGAAGCATGAATTACTCGGACTTTACAATATACAGACCATTTGATACTTCATTACGGCTGTAAGGCAAAACTAGAATTGAATGTTCACCTTTTTTGTCTTAATACAACATAAAGTAAGTGCAGTTTATGTATGTTTCGTCAAAAATAAATCACTGATGGACTTCCAAGATGGCTGCACATTGAGTAACAGCTTACTTCTAGCTTTTTGGTGTGAAAACAGTGAAAGCCAGTGGACCTAGATTTCTGGGTAAATTCAGTAACTGGCTGGTGCTTGATTTTCTTTGCATGTTATAAAGGACTTTATTTTTAAGTGTAATGGGAATACTAATGTAAATAGATGTTCCTGATGTTCTTCATGTTTCACTGTTGCAGTCATTACATTTGGGGTAATCTGCTGGCAGGTTGCCCTCAGTTGGCCTGAATTCCAAAGTCTTGGGTCCTGCGTCGGTTGCTGTCCTCTCTTCCATGACGTCAGGTGTATAAAACATGCAGCCAACGCCATTTTCTTTAGTCTTTCTTGCCGCGCGGTGCCCGAAGCAGAAGCCGACTACTGAAATGTTCGAGTTTGAGTTTCAGAACCGAAGTCTTCACTAAAGCTAAGTACCCTGTTGGGGAAATTTTTTTCTTGCTTTTTACCAATGTCAGAAAAAGTTAATAATTGTATTACTTGTGGGAAGCAAATACCTCATAAGGATTTCCATTTATACTGCATTCCTTGCCTAGGCCCTGATCACAATGTGCCTGGCTGTCGATTTTGTGCTAGATTTAACCAACGCACTATTAAGCGTCTGTATATTTTTGCATCAAAGTATTTTGGAAACAGATTTAACTACCCAGAAATGTCGTCGGATAGCAATCCAACTACTGGAGTACATAAAAAACGCAAAGAAAAGGACAGAGAAAGGCAGTCGAGATCCAAAACAGACGAAGTTTCTCCTAAGCCAGTTGCCAGTACTCAGTGAGGCGCTTTCGCAGCCCCTGATACCCACTACCTTTGAGTCGCAGGCCTCTACTGGCACCCATGTGGAGTCCGGCATGCCACAAGATACTCAAGGTATTGGACCGACGGATGTATCTCCCTCGGATGGGTCTGGAGCCACTGAGCAGGCACCAGTTTCTGAGGGTGTATTCAGACCTCAACATTTATATATCAAGCCGACGACAGCTGCAAAACCAAAGACAAAGGCAACTTCTAAAACTAGAAAACCGACGCATGAGCCACGTGTACAGGCCTCTATGCCTAAAAAACAGATGATCAAAATGGCTGAAGACCTTATTACCTTGATCAGGGGTACCTGTCTCCCTCCAGATAAGAGGCCTAGGCAAGACACTGATTTATGAATCTTCAGATCAGGTTTCTATTTCTTCTGATTCCTCTTCTGATCAGGAATTATCTATACCTCCCTATGAGGATTCTGATGCTGAGGAGTCCATTCCATCTGCAGCTCCTCCAGAGGATTATTCATTTGGAGAAACTTCGCATACTTTGAGGGAACATTTTCACTGGGAGAGTCAAGACTTCTCAGAATCAAAAAAGAGGCTTAGGGATTTCCTTCTTCTCCCTCAGCACAAGCCTTTAGCCATTCCCCCTGTTTTAGACATTGTGGATGATGTGTTTTCGGAGTCAAGCTTGACCCCTGACTCCTTACCTCCAGCTCCCAGTAAGCCTGTCCGGTATTACAGGGTCCCTGACTCACATAAATTTTTATTTAGAAACCCTGCTGCTGATCCTGAAACTATTTCACAGGGTCCAAAGGGAGTTAAGGCCTCAACAGCAAAAAATCCTACCCTCTCTGACAGAGATTCAAGGGCACTAGACAGATGGGGAAAAAATGTTTATAAATCTGCAACCTTGGCAGTCAGGGCCTTAAACTGTCAATTTCATATGCTTAAGTACCAACAACATGTTATGGGATTGCTGAAACAGAAAATGATGTTGATTTCAGAATGTGCAGAAAATAAAGAATTACAGGAACTATTGCATGCAGCTGAACAAGTTGGAAAGCATACTTTGCAATGTGGTTTTGATTCCTTAGAGGCCTCCTGCAGGGCCGCAGTTACTGGATCTGTGATTAGGAGGCATGCCTGGTTAAAGGAACTAAATTTGCCTGATCATGTTAGATGCACCTTTACAGCATGATTCTCTGTTTGGTATTAAGGCAGAAGAGGCTTTAAAGAAAATGGAAGACAAAGCTAGGTCTATGCAAACTGTTAAAGACTTCTTACAAGTGCAGCCACCAAAATTCAGTAGACACTGGCCTACAAAAAATTGGTCCTTTCCTGTGTCAGAGCTCAAAGGGGCAAATTCAGACGCCCAAAGGGTTCCAGATACCAGGCGCAAGATTCATACAGGTCAAAGCAATGGGGCGCATCTACCCCCAAATCAGGGGGAGATAAAGCGCAAACCTACAGAAAACAGTCCCAATGACTTCCCTCTGCCTACACCAAGCACTTATCTTTTGACAGCACCCTTAGGAGGAAAATTAGCACTTTTTGCTCAAAATTGGCAGTTGATAACCGAGGACAAGTGGGTACTAAACATAGTATCATAGGGATACAGATTCCATTTCCACACACTGCCAATGGCAAGCGGTTGGCCAGATCTGCCCACAAATCAATGGGCAGAGGCACAGAAACCGGTTATGTCCCTCATGGATATGGGGGCCATTCAACCAGAACAGGAAAAAGGACAAGGTTTTTACTCGACTGTTCTTGGTACCCAGAAAGGACAAGGCCTGGTGGCCAATTCTGGATTTATCGATTTTGAACACATACTTGGACATTCCAAAATTCAAAATGCTGACTTTGCAGCAGCTTCTGCCCATGCTGGGCAAGAATGCTAGGCTGGTGACATTAGACCTAAAAGAGGCATACCTGCATATCCCAATAAGACAATCATGCAGAAGATACCTCAGATTCAAGGCTGGCTTAATGCATTACCAATTCTCTGCACTGCTGTTTGGTTTATCTAGTGCGCCCATGGTCTTTACAAAGTGCCTGGCACCAGTAATTGCATTTTGCAGACAAAGAAGTATACAAATATATCCTTACTTGGACGACTGTCTCATTCAAGCAGAGAACAAGGACACTCTTCTTCGACATCTGGCGTTTGTGAAAAGGCTTCTAACATGCCTAGGGTACACAATAAACAAAAAGAAATCACAACTGGTACCCTCTCAAAAGATAACATTCCTGGGTGCAAACTTGAATACAACTGCCCAGATGGCTTACCTTATGCCAGACAAACAAAGGCAACTGACTACATACTTCAAACTGATGTCAACAAAAACCCAGTCTTCTGCAAGACAAATTCTGCAGGCTCTGGGCTTCATAGCATCCTGCTAATTCCATATGCAAGACTGCATATGAGGAAATTTCAATGGTACCTAAAAAGTTTATGGAGTAAACTTTCACGCAGTCTGGAAACAATGATTCCTCTCATTCCCTGAGACAATTTCTATGGTGGGCCAAGGCCTGTCACCAAAACATGGGACAGCCCTTCACTCTACCCCCTGCCAGCCAAACCTTAACAAGAGACGCATCAGATTATGCGTGGGGGGCCCACATGGCAGGAAGATGCATTCAGGGCATATGGGCACCAAAACAAATGCATCTACATATCAACCAGAAAGAGATGCTAGCTGTTCAAAATGCCCTAACAGACTTCAAGGACTTAATTCATCCAGGACAACTAATGATAAAGACGGACAACACCCCACAGTCATGTGGTATATAAACAAGCAAGGGGGCACACACACATACCTCCTTTGCAGATTAGCCATGGCACTGTGGGACACAGCTTTGACCTACCAAATAAATCTTCAGGCCCAATTCCTGCCAGGAAAACAGAACACTGGCAGATGATTTAAGCAGAAACCTTGTGGATCCTCACGAGTGGAAACTAAATCCACAAGTCTTCACATGATATCAGAGAAATGGGGGAGCCCAGACGTAGATCTATTTGCCTCTCCTCAAAATTATCAGTTGAAAAGATTTTGCACAAGGACTTATCACAGACAAGCATGGAAAGTGGACGCCCTATCCTTCAGTTGGATAAACCTATCAGTTTACGCCTTTCCTCCTCTGCCTCTTCTACCCAAGGTCCTCCTAAAAGTCAGACAAGAGAAGCTAGAGATGATACTAATTGCCCCGGACTGTCCCCGCCAATACTGGTACCCAATCCTAAGGAACTTGTCTCAATACCCAGCATGGACCTTGCCTCAAAGACCACAACTACTGTCCCAGCAAAACAATCAGATCCTGCACAATCAACTACAGACTCTGAACCTGGCAGCATGGCTAATCATGTAATCATACAAAACAACACCTCTCAGTAAAGCTGTGATGGATGTCATTTTGGAAGCCAGAAGGCCTAGTACTAGAAAATCTTATGCTGACAAGTGGAAGAGATTCTGTGCTTGGAATCAAGCACAAGGAACTGATACAGCAGAAGCAAATATTCCTCAGATATTACAATACTTAACTGAGATGCTTGACAAAGGCCTATCTTTCTCGTCAATCATAATCCATGCCTCTGCCATTTCGGCTCATTACAACACAGAGCCACCAATCTTTTCTCTTCCTTTACTAATGCAGTATCTTAGAGAAGCCAGAAATTTAAGGCCCCCTAGAAGATCACCATTACCTGCATGGGACCTCAATTATGTGTTGGAAAAGCCCACCCTGCCTCCATTTGAACCAGCTGCTACCGCTGATATAAAGTTCTTATCATGGAAGACAGCTCTGTTACTAGCAATTACTTCAGCAAGAAGAGTTTCAGAGCTACAGGCCCTCATGGCTGTAGAGCCTTTTATCATATTTTACCCGGACAGGGTGTCTCTGAGGACAAATCTACTTTTATGCCTAAGGTGGTTTCCAGTGTGGCTCTTAACCAAACTATTCATCTGCCAACTTTTTATCCAAATCCGCAGAACAAAGGGGAGAGAATTCTGCATTCCTTGGACGTACACAGACAGCTAAGATTCTACTTGAGCAGGACTGAAGCTCTAAGAAAAACTGAGCAATTACTAATGTCATATGCTGCAGGATCAGAAGGAAAGGCTATTTCAAAGCAGACAATTTCAAAGTGGATAAGCCACTGCATCTGTTTCTGCTACTTACACCATGGTAAACCTGTGCCCAAAGGCATTAGGTCTCATTCCACCAGAGTTGCAGCTACTTCAGCAGCCTTTCTCAGAGGAGTACCAACCAAAGATGTTCTAGAGGCTGCTTCTTGGAGTTCTGTTCACACCTTTACAAAGCATTACCATTTGCCTCTACTCTAAGTCCAGGGCAGGCTTTGCCACTGCAGTGCTGCAGGGCCTTATAGCCGCACCTAGTGCTGTTTAGCTTCAGCCTCCCAACCACAGCTTTGGGATTCTACCCAAATGTAATGACTGCAGCAGTGAAACACAAAGAACATAGTACAGTTGTGTACACTTACCGTAAATGTAGATGTTTGAGTGTATTCACTGTTGCAGTTCAGGTTACCCTCACGCCATCCCCCTTTAATTCTGAAGTTTATCTTTCCTTCACTATCTTCTACAAACTATGTGGTGTATTTGCTTGTAGATGAAGGTAAAGTTTATATTGACGCATGTAGATATATATATATATAAAAATAATAATGCTACCTTTTTGGGGCACCTGACATAGAGGGCAAGAAAAACTAAAGAAAATGGCGTCGGCTACATGTTTTATACCCCTGATGACCTGACGTCATGGAAGAGAGGACAGCTACCGACGCAGGACCCAAGACTTTGGAATTCAGGCCGACTGAGGGCATCCTGCCAGCAGATTACCCCAAATGTAATGACTGTAACAGAGAATACACTCGAACATCTACATTTATGGTAAGTGTACACAACTGTACTTTTTTCTTTTTCTCCCTTCTGTCTTTCTCCTTGTTCAGTTTTAGGAAATGTAGGCACTGCAGTGTTAAAAAAAAAAAATGGTTAAAAGAGCATGACAAACGAAAAATCAGTGTGCTTTTTCTCATACTTACATAGAGGGATAGGTTCATAGGTGTGTACTAGGCTATAGGCTAATGGCCCTGGGGCCTTTCCAAGCTTAGTCCATAGAAGTGCCCTGGCATCGTGCCGCCTGACGTTAGTTCACAGTGCCTCTGTCAAGTAGAGCCCCTGGAGTGATCCCAGGGGTGAACTTTCTATTTCCTACCCACTCATCAAGATTTCTCTTGAAGAGGGCTAGTGAGGTCCTCTGCTTGACATGTATGGGAAGTCTATTCCAGAGCATGGGCAGTCTCTGTGTTATGAACCTGTCTCCAGCATGTTCCGTTCATTGTGGTAATGAGGTTGAGGTCTCTGTAGCGTGTAGTGCGGGAGGGATTGGGATTTCTTTAGATGTAGCATTTCTAATGGAGCTGGGTCAGACATAGCTTTGTAAGTCAAGCAGAGATCACCTCTTAGTAGACAATATGAGACGGAGAATAGCTGGAGTTTTTTTGAGTATGTCCGTGTAGGATTTGTTTTTAAAGCCTAGGATCCTCTTTGTGAGGTACTTTTGTGGACTGTCCAGCTCTTGTAGATGTCCAGTGAGGTACATGCCAAATGGGACATTATACTCGATGACTGGTCTAATGAGGGAAGAGTAGAGAGAAATGATTATCTTTCTTCCAGGATGCAAAACCCTTGGTAATGAGTTGTGCCACATAGAAGGACTTTCTGACCACAGTGGCAGTGTGGTGGTCGAAGGAGAGGTTGCTGTCAGCTTGTGTCCCCAGATCTCTTATAACGCCTTCAGTGTTCAGTGGGATCCCATCAATGTAATTAGTGGGAACTGAGGTTTTCCCAAAGGGGATGACAACGCATTTGTTGGCATTAAGCTTAAAGCCATGGTTTCAACACCAGTCATTGTTCTCAGTGAGGCCTTTCTGTAGGATGTCTGCATCACTTGGGGAGTTAATAATGGCTCCCAGCTTGCAGTCATCTGTGAATTGGGTCAGCCAGAGTCCCTCCGTGTTGGCCTGGACTTCTGAGAAGTAGATGCCAAACAGGGGAGGACCCAGGACTGATGTGGGAATCCACTCATGACTGGTCGGCAGTCTGACTTGGAGTCTGCTGCTTTCATATTGTGGGTTCTATCTGTGAGACAATTTGCAACCCACCTAATGATATAGGGGTTGATGCCTAGTTTGCTGAGTTTATCAATAATTCCTGAGTGAGTGATGGTATCAAAGGCCTTGGCCAGATCGAGGTAGGCTATATGAACCCCATGAATGACTGGGTTAAGGCCATTAGCTTAATCTAGTAACAAGTTTTAAGAGAAAGGAAGTAAATGAAGAAGAATATTGAATATTATAAGTTTTTTTCCTAGTAAACAGTTGTGTCTAGTTCTCATGTCCCTAGCAGACAATCTGATAAAGAAAAATGGCTTGGAGAAAATTATTTCTGAAAGCATTCAAGTATTTTCCCAACTGAGAGAGCTATAAAGACAAGACAAAACCAGAAAGCCCTTAATAGAACTACAGGCTATACCATGTGACTTTGCATGGATAACCTTTCTATTTGATGTTGTAAATCTTTATTCATTCCATACTGATAGGACTTTGTTTCCATCCTCGGAACCGACACTGCCGTTTCCAAGCTTGCGTCAGCCAAAAACTCTCAGCTAAGACCTACCCATAATGCCCCTCTCATAGTCTCTCCAGATCTCTTTTGCCACGCTTGTCAGACATGCCTAGCCCCTCTCTCTCAAACTAAGTGGAATTTTGTGTAGTTTTTCTTAAAACTTTGTCGTTTTTTAGTCAGTTTCGCCTTTTCTTTTTATAACCTGCTTCTATTTCCTACCCTTTACCATTGGTAGTTAAATCTTTACCATCGTTGGTACTTTCCCTATCTCCTGCCTTTGGTATGCCTTCCTTTACCACTTGTGGCATTTTTTAAATACCATCACTGGTATTCTCTCCTTTTCTTCCCCTTGTTGTTGTTTCCTTTAGGATAGCCCTTTGTTGCCTGTACTATGTCAGGCAAAGTAAAGTTGGTGTTTAAACAGTGTGACAAGTGTGGGCGTAAGATGCCCAACTCGGACGGCCACACTCGATGCATTTACTGTTTGCCCGTGGACCATATAAATGATGTTTGTGATATTTGTTCTAGTTTTAGCAATCGCACTCTAGCAGAGTGCAAAAACAAGCTAATTCTGAAAGGTTTAATTAAAACGCCTTTTTTGGAGGTGCTCTCTGGGTCGGAGGTCTCACCACCTCCTAAGACCAAGAAATGTAAGGAAAAACTGAATCACTCGGGTCCTGCATCTCTGTCAGTTACGGAACCGAGTCAGGTCCATGCTTCTCCGGCGCCCTCGGTGCAGACTTCTTCGGCACCTGGCCCTGTGTCTTCTCCCTCAGGCAAGTCTTCGGTTCCAGCTTCGGCACCATTAGCTTCGGTGCCGTCCTTGGTTCCGACACTGGCTTTCACAACCATACCTGCTTTGGCACCATCACCAGCCACAGTGCCGATAGCTTATTCGTCTTCACAGACTATGACCTCGGTTCCTAAAGTCGAACATTTCCCAAGAACCTGATACTCTCCAGCGAACGACCTCTTTACGGGGCATCAGTTTAGTCCCTTTCTTGAAAGACCTGATTCTCCTTCAGCAGCCTCCTATAGATCCACCAGGAGCCTTTCTGAACAAGATGTAGTGCAGGCTGTGGACCAGCTTATGGGCAGCTAGGGGATTGCCCACCCCAGCTAGACCTTCCATCCCCTTTGGCTCGGAACCCTTCACAGCATATTCAACTGTTTCTCCTCTTCCAGCCTCTTCCCAGGCCCTGGAGATCTCGGTACCAATGACCACGCATACTGTCTCTGCCCCGACTGTGGAGTTTTCCCTGTCGGCACCGACCTCCCTTGCTGCATCGGCTCCATTGGAGCCGGTGCTCTCTCGGAGCAGTGTTTGGACTGTCAGCACCTTGGTACCTAGACCGGTGCTTATTTTTTCGCTGGCGCCGTCTATGCCCACGGCTCCAACAGCTTCCAGTCCTCTTGGAGCTCCTCACCTGGAGGTGGGCTCCTCAGGGTGGGGTGTGATCCCGGTTCCGGGGTTATCTTTCTTGGTTCCGGGCTCCCATCCTTTCTTGGGTGGGCCTGCTTTCCAGGTGCTGGAGAGGGTCCTTGCCTCCACAGGCTCACAGTCAGCATCAATGGCATCGGCACCAGAACCCCCCTCTAGCATGCAGCTGTCCCAACCCCCTGCTTTGGGATCCTGGGCACGTGAGCCACAAGACCTCCCTTTGAAGGGAACTCTTTCTCCGGAGTCGTCCTCAGAAGATCCCACTAGGGAGCCACTTCAGAAGAAACTGTGCAAGAAGAAGCACCTTGATTCCCCTGAGGAATCTATCACTGAGGGCACCAATTGAGATGAGGGAGAAGGGTCCCCACAGTCTCCCTCAGATGGTCTAATTTGGAGACATTCACTAAATCCTCAAGCAGCGGGGGCGACTGGCAGTCCTCTAACCCTTCTTCTGAGGAATCAGTGTTCTTGCAGGCCTTCTGTGCCTGGCCATCTACTTCCTGGGTGACCCCGCGGATGAGCTTATTAATATGATCATGCAGCATGCCTGGAAGGCCCCAGACAATGTAGAACTTGTCCCTTGGAGGCCGGACAAAATTCTATCCACCCCTGAAGACCAGCCCAACTGGTCCAAGCAGTTGACGGTTGATTCCATGTTCGTGGCGGCGGCCACCAGAATGAACTGGCAGAAGATAGTTCCACTGTCCATCCACCAAACAGGGAGTCTCAGGCCATGGACAGACTAGGGAAGCGGACCTATGCTTCAGTGAACTTTGCCATTCGGTCGCTGAACTATCTGGCACACTTCATTCACCTCCAAAGAGATCTAACCTCTGAAATGTCTTCCTCTTTGGTGGGGGTACTGCCTGAGAGGTGCGTGACATTGTCGCCTCGCAGCTAGCTATCGTTGAATCTATCTTGAACTCCTTGATGCGTTTCATATCTCACACCACTAAGGGGGGCAGCTCGAGTTGCCGCATCAGGCATTGTCATGACACGTTATGCTTGGATGCATTTGTGTGATTTCACAGACCCCTTTAAATCTTCCTTCGTCAACATGCTTGTAGACAAATGTGCAGTTTTTGGTCCCAAAGTATGAGACACACTAGCACGAAGTGAAAAAGACAGAAAGATCTTGTCTGCTGTGGGCATACGGTTTTCCACCCCCCCCAAGAGGTCCTACTCCAGGAACCAGAGGGGTGGAAAATTGTGGTTCAAGAAATCCCAAGGATCCTTCCGTGACACTCGTGAGAAATCCCCCCGGGGCAGAGAGGGGCAACTCATCTCGAAGATGCCTCTTTCGGGGTAGAGGGGGTCTACATAACCAGGACACTGGAGATTCCTTCTCCGAACGACCCTACCAGCGCTCCTGAGCAGCTGCCCGATTGCTTTCCTTTGGAAGCAGTCAGGGGTCTTTTTCTCTGTACTTATCAGCCTGGCAACTTACCACTACCGATGTTTGGGTGCAGACAATAAATCCAGGGGCTACCAGATACCTTTCTACTTAACTTCTAGACCCGTCAAATTAATCCCTGATGTACCACCCAATTAGAAATAGAAAAGCTTCTAAGAAAGAGTTGTCCAACCAGTCCCACCAGACCAGGGAGGATCCGAGTTTTACTCAAGGTTCTTTTTAGTGCTAAAAAAGACAGGGGACTGGAGACCAATCCTGGATCCCAGTCTATTGAACAAATTTATCAAACCTCAGAAATTCCAGATGGTCACGGTACAGTCCATTCTCCCCTTTCTAGGGAGGGACAACTGGATGTGCTCTATAGACCTCCAGGATGCATATTACCACATAAAGATGGATCACCACTCCCGGAAATTTCCTGGAAATTTCTCCGCTTCCATCTGGGTGCCAATCACTACCAGTTCAGGGCACTGCCATTCAGTCTCTCGACAGCCCCCACCCCCAAGTGTTCAAATGTATGGCAGTTGTAATTGCTCATCCTCGACTACAAGTATTCCAGGTGTTTCCGTATCTAGATGATTAGCTCCTTACCGCCTCAACCAGGAATCTTCTAACCCGCAACCTATCTTACACTCAAGGCCTCGCTCTCCGCTTGGGGATTACAATCAACAAGGACAAATTTCAAATGTTCCCAACAAAAACAGTGGAATTCATTGGAGCAGTTTTCGATGCAACATCCTGTCAAGCTTCCCTCCCTCCTCACAAGCTTTTGAAAATAAAACACCAAATCCAAGCCCTTCTTCCACAGACCTTTGTACCAGCACGCCTTGTACTGCAACTCTTAGGCTCCATGGCAGCTGCCATTACTCTAGTGCAACTGGTGAGGTTGCACATAAGAATACTACAGTGGCTCCTTTCTTCACAATGGTCGATCTTAACTCACCCACTCGACCACATGATATGTCTTACAAATCTTTGCAAGAAAGAAATGCTATGGTGGATGAAGTCAGAATCGAATCTTTGGTGTTGACTGTTCTCTCTCCCCCAGCCCACGGCCACGGTGACCACAGACGCTTCCCTGTTAGTGTAGGGGGGGCATTCCCAGGGAAAAATGGTCCAAGGCACCTGGTCCCCCATGGAGGCTAATTTACACATAAATGTCCTGGAACTGAGGACAGTTGTCTTAGAGTTGCAAGTGTTCCATACACCCCTCCCTTCTGGGACCATTGCAATTCATTTGGACAACATGTCAGTTGTCTGGTATATCAACTAGCAAGGCGGAACCAGGTTTTTCCCCCTGTGTTGGGAAGCTATGAGGATTTGGCACTGGGCGATAGCTTTTAACCACTTTCTTATAGCAATGCACATTCCCGGGAGTTCCAACCTTATTGCAGACAATCTGAGCAGGAACATCCTGATGCCTCACAAGTGGTCCCTAAATCCTGTAATAGCGGATCGGATATTCCGCCGCTGGGGCAAGTCTTGCTGCGATCTGTTTGCTTCCCCTTTAAACAACAAATGTAGAAGCTACTTTGCCCTGATCCTCCCTCAGGGGGAAACCATTAAGGGACGATTTAATGCACACTTGGCCACCGGGTCTACTGTATGCCTTTCCCCCATTTCCCCTCATCCCGAAATTCCTCCTGAAAGCTCAAAGGTTGAGAAGCAGAGTGATCCTCATTGCCCCTTATTGGCCCCGTCAAGTCTGGTTCATTTTCCTTTGGCCTCATCTGATTCACAGCCCGTGGATCCTGGATCATTCCCAAAGTCTGCTCTCTCATCCTCAGGGACTGATTCACCCCAATCTCCACAGCCTCAAGCTCACAGCTTGGTTCCTCCACTTCCAGTGATTGCCAGGCTGTTTGATATCTCATCTCCAGTTCATGAAATTCTTCTGGCTTCACACAAACCTTCCTCCAGGAAAATTTATTCTAGTAAATGGGCTAGGTTCTCTACTTGGGCCAAAGATCAGAACATAGACCCTTTCTCTGTGCCTATTCAAAAGATCCTACAATGCCAGATGACTCTTATATATGCAGGAGCCTCAGCATCGACAATCACTATACATTTATCAGCTATCGCAAATTTTCATAATGGCCTTGATAATTCTTTTGTTATGTCACACCGCCTGTGCAAAACCTTTTGGAAAGGAGTATTACACGTTAAACCTCCTGTCAAGCCCCCCATAGAACCCTGGGACTTTACCTTGGTACCTCAGTCATTGACAGACCTTCCTTTCGAGCCTTTTGATTCTTGTGATATAAACTTTTTTATCCTGGAAGACTCTACTTCTAGTAGCACTTACTCAGCGAGAAAAGTATCTGAGTTTCAGGCCTCGAGTGCCGAGACCTTACTTGAACTTCCACAGGGATATAGAGTATCCCTTCGTTCTTGCCCATAGTAATTTCTGGATTTTCCATTAACCAATCTATTGACCTGCCAATTTACTTCCCTCGGCATTCAAACAGAGTGGAGTATCTGTTGCACACCCTTGAGGTTCATAGGCAGCTTCATTGTTATTTGGACAGGACTAAATCTTTCAGGAAAATGGATCAGTTGTTTGTGGCCTTTGCAGGACCCAGATTGGGTAAACCTGTCTCCAAAGTGACTATCCCCTTGGATTAGAAATGTCATTACCTTTATCTACCATCAGAATAAGCTATCCTTTCCTTGCAGAATAAAGGCTCATTCTACTAGATCGATGGCTACTTCTGTGGCATTTCATTCCAGAGCCTCTATGGATGATATCTGTGCAGCAGCCACTTGGGCAAGACCTTTATCACTCATTACAAATTGGATTTGGCCTCCAGGGGATGAGCATCTTTTGGTTCTATGGTGCTCGGGAATATCTTTCCTTAGGGCCACCCAGGACTCAAGTAGCTGGGGACTCGGTCCTATCAGTAAGGAATGAATAAAGATTTACAACATCAAGTAAAGAAGTTATGGCTTACCATAACGTTCCATCTGTGTTGTAGATCTTTATTCATTCATTAGTTCCCGCCCTCCTTCCCCCCCGTCTGTACTCCTGGTGGACTTTAGGAATTCCTGGTTAGGGTATTTGCTCAGACAGAGCCTCCTACTGTTTTCTCTTACTATTTCTATAATATAGGGGTGGGCAAACTCGATCTGGAGAGACTATGAGAGGGGCATTGCGGGTAGGTCTTAGCTGAGAGTTTTTGGCTGGTGCAAGCTTGGAAATGGCCATGTCGGTTCCGAGGACAGAACCGAAGTCCTATCAGTAATGAATGAATAAAGATCTGCAACAGATGGAACATTATGGTAAGACACAACTTTTTTCTTTGGTTAGCTCAAGTCTTTGTGCATGGCTGTCAGTTTGGAACATTTGTTCTTGTTAGGAGGCTAAAACTTCAATATTTTTGAAGTACATAGTTTTGTGTGTTAAGTTAATAGGTTTAGGGGGGTATTCAGGTGTGTGTGTACATTTTTGTTTGAGGGTTTTCAGTAAAACAAAATGTTCTGTACGATGCGACATAAGCTGAAATGGAGATGACAAGAAACAACTGTGTAAAAGATTAACCTGTCAAAACAGTACATTCATGTAACACAAAAACTGAAACTAGACATTTAACAAAAAAGCTGTTATACATAAAATGTGGGAATAGCCTTTCAAGAATATGATGCTTTCTGTAATGTTTGTAAACCTTAATGGTCTCACAGAAAATACAGTTCACTACTTTCTTTTTTTGTATTTAAAAAAATGTAGAGTGCAAATAGCTGTGCTACAGGAGACACACCTGGAAAGAGCTGAACATATGAATTTGATAAAGAATGGTTTTCCGGATGGTTATTCGGCGGAATACCTGGGGCAAAGGAAGAGAGGAGTAATTATATTAATTGCAGTATGAGCTCCAATAGTAATAGAAGAGGGTAAAAAAGGCAATAATGTTAGATTTGTAGTACTAAGGGGCTACTGACAAGGGAGGAGGATTACACTGGCATGTATTTATATTCTACCTAAAACTGCTATAATAGAGCTTAAGAAAATTCTGGGTAAAATAATCAGCTTTCAGCAAGGAATATTACTTATAGATGAGGACTGGAATTTGATTTGCAATAGTGTAGATTTATTTATTTATGTTTTATTTATTTGTTTGATGACTGGGGAAGTCCACTGGGCCAAGAAGCGTCCGTTTTCGTGTCTATATTATAATCGTGAAAGCTGTCTTTCACGAATACATGTTCATCGACACATAAACGTCGAAGAACGAGAACAGCGAAGTACCAAAAGAGCGAAATGGAGAACGCCAAACGCATTCCCGGAAGTAACAGCTCCATACAGGTAAGGTAAACCTAACTGTACAAACCTTACCTAAAACACTTTTGCAAACGTTTTTGCAGGGGATCAAGCCTCCCTGCACCCCCCCACACCCCCCTACTTAAATATACCAACTCTGAGACCGTACTACAGTGGTGAAAAGGATTCATTTCCTCATCCCCACGATCACCCTGCTGGCCAAGAAAATCCGTTCAGCATTCTCCATTTCGCTCTTTTGGTACTTCGCTGTTCTCGTTCTTCGATGTTTGTGTTGATGAACTTGTATTCATGAAAGTCAGCTTTCACGAGTCTGATATAGAACCCCCCATTTTCAGTGGAGGCCCCGGAAGAAAAGCTCCACAATAATTGCAAGTTACATTTCACATGTTACAAAAGGACATAGTTCATACAGCTAATTAGACATTTACCGATAAGCTCCATGATATTTGCAATTGGCTTGTCACAATGTTACAAAAATGAAAAGACATAATTTAATACAGAAATTTCAACATTTACATAAAGTGAATATTTTTGTTATAAACTCAATTGTAGGTTTAACATTTCAAAATATATAGCTACTAGCCATTAGTAGGTTAGGAAAATATTATGCATGGAGATGCACTTATATAGCCAAACTGGGAGCAAAGCTCTCTTCACCCAAGACTGGACTTGACAGTCAAGAGGAGAAGGTAAACACTTGCACCACATCACACTCATCACATAGTCCCTCAAAACCTACACCACCAAAACACACACACACAAACACAAAACACACACCTACATTCTCAGAGGCTCTCAATAAAAACCCACCCAAGCATCAGGGACCTCCAAAGCAGAAACGCAAGCAAACTCCACTCCCTAACACCACCCAAATGACGCACAGCCCACAAACTCAGTGTGCCACTCAACCACAGCCCATAAGGCATAACACCGTACGGAACACTCTAGTCATAGGTGACTCTATAGTCAGACACACTGATGTTCCACTCATCAGACTAAACAAGGAGAAAGTTACTGTCAGCCTCCTGTCAGGTGCCAGAATCCGCCACATAATGCATGCACTCAGGTCACTCCACAATAAGTACAAATATGACACTGTCATTGTCCATGTTGGTGTGAATGACCTGAGACGTACCTCCCTGGACTACATGAAAAGAGACATGGAGGAGCTCTCCGATCTTGTAGCCCAGGCAGGTATGACTCTAGCCCTGAGTAGCATCCTGCCATCACCCAGAATAATACCACAGTACAAGGACAAAATGATTGACTTCAACAATTGGCTAAGCTTCTGGTGTCATTCTAAGGGGATCCAGTATTTGTCTGCCTGGGACGACATGATCGACAGACCACAATGCTTTGCCAAAGATGGCCTGCACCTGTCACCCTTGGGATTCCGGATACTGGCTAAGGCTCTTGCCACCCCTATAGTGCCTTTTTTAGGCAAGGTTCAAATGACAAATTAACCACCGTAACAGGTACAAGCAAGCAAAATCTGAGGGTAATGCTACTCAATGCTAGAAGTCTAAACCTCAAAATGCACTCACTCACTCGAGGTACTCCTTAAAATGGAGAACTTCGACATCTGTGCAGTGACAGAGACCTGGTTCAAAACTGCAGAGAGCGCCCCTGCATTACCAGGCTATAATTCATACCACACCTTTCGGCCACTTAACCCGGAACGAAGCACTAAAGGTGGAGGAGGCGTGTCCATATTCATTAAGGATATCCACACCTCCAGGCTAGTTGCACAGCATAATGCATCCGAGATTATCCAACTGCAACTAACTCTGGGCAAGACCGCAATCCAAATTGAAGCTTGCTACAGAGACTCCCCCCCCCCCCCACCATACCCCAGGATTCCCACTCCTCATTTCTTGATACACTGGAAAGTATTAGGGTACAACCCAACACCCTAATAATGGGCAATTTCAATTACCCCACCATTAACTGGGAAAACTACTCGTGCACCAACTCTTTTGCTCAACGTTTTCTGGAATTCATAAATTCCAACGCCTTGGATCAACTTATTCACACCCCCACCAGGGGCAGCAATATCCTAGGCCTGGTCATTACCAACATGGGCAACAGGTGTTCCACACCAGAAGTCAATTCCTCGTTGGTCAGATCCGACCACAAGCTAATCACCCTAGACATCCACATTCCATCCCCACCCCCAATTAGGGAAACCACCGTAAAAAACTTCTCCAAAGCCAACTTCACACTTCTTAAGACAGAAGTGGCAAACTTCATGACACCCATACAGACGGGCAATAGAGGTACGACTGCTGAATCCTACACAAATGCACTTTATAAGCACTTACATGAGTGCATGGATCATGCTATCTCTAATAGAACCAAGATGCTATCCTCCAAAAAAGGAATCCAATCTGGTGGTCCTCTGCCATAAACAAACTCTACAACAGAAGAAAGAAACTGTTGCAAAAAAGAGTAAATTCCCATGACTGGAGGAACTCTCTGGTCAACCTCAGTAAGAAGCTGAGATCCCTCATAAAATCCTCCAAAGGTAGTTACGAAAACAAAATTGCCACTGACTCTAAAGACAGCCACAAAGCATTCTTTAGCTATGTCAAGAATCTCAATGGCAACACTCAGATCTGCTCTGAGTTACAGCACAATGGCACTAAATATACAGAACCAATTGATATTGCCAACATCCTGGCAGATAGGTTAAGTGCTAACTTTACCCCCCCTCTCACCCCTAGAGGGCCCATATACCGGAAGAATGCAAAGTTCCTGTAATCACGGCTGCACAGGTAAAACAACACACTCTCCAAAGCCAAGAACACAGCATCCATGGGACCTGACAAGATCCCAGGCTGCGTTCTACACGAACTACAGAATGAACTGGCACCCTACCTAAGTACCATGTTCAGTCATAGCCTCACCCTCAGGCTTTGTGCCCACTGAATGGTGCACCGCGACGGTATCCCACTTCACAAAGGAGGAGCCACGACGGACCCTGGGAACTACCGCCCCATTAGCCTGACGAGCCTGGTCTGCAAGGCCATGGAACGTATCATCATGGAACTCATAAACAAAGACATTGGTAGTCTCCAAATCCTGGACCATACCCTTCGGATTTGTAAAAGGCAGATCATGTCTCTTAAATCTGATCGACTTCTTTGAAGCAGTCGCCAAAGGCGTAGATGAGGGTAAAGTGGTCCACACAGCTTATCTAGATCTCGCCAAGGCTTTCGACACCATCCCCCACGCTGGAATTATAGATAAGCTCACTAAATTAGGTATAAATCCCTATGTCACAAGATGGGTTGCCAACTGGCTCATGGACAGAACCCACACTGTGAAAGTAGCAGACTCGAAATCCGACTTCAGACCAGTGACAAGTGACTACCACAGGGTTCAGTCCTGGGTCCCCTCCTGTTTGGTATCTACTTCTCTGAAGTACAGGCTAACACAGAAGGTCTTTGGCTAACAAAGTTTGCAGATGACTGCAAACTAGGAGCCATAATCGAAACTCCTAACGATGTGGACATACTACAAAAGGGCCTCACTGAGACAGATACCTGGTGTAAAAGCCATGGCCTGAAGCTCAATGCCAAAAAGTGTATTGTCATCCCCTTTGGTAAAAACTCTGTACCCATGAACTTACAACGTAGCTGGTAGTCTACTTAATGCCAAAAATGTGATGAGACCTTAGGACACAGTTGGACAGTAGTCTCTCCTTTGATAATCACATTGCCACAGTAGTCAGGAAATCCTTCTACGTGGTTCACCTCATCACAAAAGGTTTCTCATCCAGAAAAAAAGAGGTCATTGTTCCCCTCTACTCATCACTCATTAGACCCAGTCTAGAGTACAGCGCCCCTTTTGGTATGTACCTCACAAGACATCTACAACAACTGGAAAGGCAACAGAAATATCTCACAAAGAGGATTACTGGCCTCAACAGATGCCCTATGCAGACCGTCTCAAAAAACTCCAGCTTTACTCCGTCGCATATCGCCTACTCAGAGGTAATATCTGCTTAACATACAAAGCTATGTCAAACCCAGAGCTGTTGGACATGCTCCACTTAAAGAAATCCCAATCCCTCCAAGCTACACGCACTAGGGACCTAAACCTTGTCACCACAATAAACAGAACATGCTGGAGGGATAGATTCCTACCCCAGAGACTTCCCATACTCTGGAACAGACTACCTATCTATGTCAAACAGAGCTCCTCATTAGCACTCTTCAAGAAAAATCTTGATGATTGGATGGGAAATAGGAAATTCACTCTGGGGATCACTTCTGTGGCTCTGCTCAACAGGGGCACAGGAAAATAATTTTCTTGGGTGGTGAAAACCAGGGTACATTTTTGGCTAGGCTTATATAGGCCCTAGGGCCAATAGCCTAGTACCTACCTATGAATCTGTGAGAGGGTAATAGTATATTTGAGATTGGAGAGTATAGTACAATAGATATTGGAGAGAAAATTTGTTTTTAGTAGGGGAGGGATTGTTTTGGGTGGGATGAAGTAATAGTAGAGGTAATTGGATGAGTCAGTGCAATGTGGAATGGGGGGGTTAAGTTGGAGTTTGGCATAGGAATAGTGTGTCTGGGTGGTCCAGAGGGGGACAATATAACAAAGAAGGGTACATTCTTGAAGAAATTTTTGAAAATGTTTGGCATGGAAGATGTGAATTCAGTACTAGGAGTTCGGAGTGAATTTATATGTTCCCCAATATGCAAAAACTGGGCTAAGTGGGGTGAGATTATTCTTCTATAGAACAGGGCAGATTGGGATTTCCTGATTTGAAGGGGTATTTCAAACCAATACAGTTAAAGCTCCTGTACATAGCACAGGCAGAACATTATAATTCAAAGTGGAAGGAGATAATGAAATGGGGAGAAACTCAAGAACAAGGAGAGACTGGGATTTTGGATGCAGACTTTTAAGGAGAACAACAATAATCATACAGAATATTATATCCATAAAGTAGCAGACAGTATTCTAAAAACTAAGCCAACATGGGAATGGAGAAAGGAGATTCTGCCAACAAGGATGACTGCAATTAGGGATACAGACAATAGGCAAGAGGGGACTGGAATTTATTGGAGAAAACTGGCAAAGGAACCAAGGTATTGGGAGCAAATAACTAGAGAGGGAAAGATGATGGAATGAGAGAGATGTCAAGAATTTATTTGGACTGCAGGTTAGAGATTGCCTTCCCGATCAGGGATTGATATCAGAGTATAAGCAAAGAGAAAGAGATAGGGGATCCTAAACGAAAGACCAGCACTAGTAGAGTTTTAGTAGACTTTAGAATAAAAGTTGCCATTAAGAAAGGAGTAACTTGTAGAGCATATAAAATATTGCATGATAATTATACAAATCGATCCGAGAAGGTTAGGAAAGGATTGGGAAGAGAGAGTAGATAAGCAATTCACAAAGAAACAATGCAATATATGTGTATGTCTCCCAAATATGCAACAATGTCTAGAAGATTTAGGGTCTTTACCTGGAAGTATGTACATAGGTATTTTTGTACCCAAAGTTGACTCCAAAGAATTTTTCCTCAGGTAGACTGCAAATGTTGGAGGTGTGATGGGGAAGAAAGAGGTAAATGGGAACATATTTTTATGAGTGTGTAATGAGTTGGCAGACTTGAAAAATTCCCTTCAGTCTGCTTTGTCGGAGGTGCTGAGTGAGCATATTGGTGTAACTAAGGAAATGATGTTTTTGAGCTGTGATAGAATCAGAATTGCTTAGAAATAGTAAGGCCTTGCTGAGTCTGATTATGATGGCTGCCAAAAAAGCAGTAACTAGAAATTGGAAATCAAAGTCTAAACCAACTTTACTAGAAGTGGCGAGGATAGTAGCCGAGATAAAACAACTGGAATTGGGATCTTTAGAAAAGGACAGGAGCAAATTACATAGGAAAAAATGGGAAGTGTGGGATCAATACATGCAGGTTTAAAAGAAAGCAGGAACTGAATACGCTATGTAACCGCTGACAATGACTGGATATGTTATAAATGATGTATAATGTTTGCAGCTACAGTAGTGTCAGCATGGTTTGTAATGTATAATGTTTGCAACTGAGACTGTCGATATGGTTTATTTTCATTTATGTAAATGTAAGGTTGCCTATGTTATACATGATAATTTAATAAATATGTTTTTTGTTTAAAATAAAAAGGGGGTCACTGATTGTGTTTTTTACTAGTTTAGGGGGGCCTGGGTAGATGACCAGTTTGCTGCTGTTTGATTTTTAGATGGTACAAAAACAACTGACTTCTTGTAGGAGGCGCAGTTTGTGTATCACTTAAGAAGCAAATTGTGCAGTTTGTAAATGCTTTCTCTCTGGACACATCACAACCCCCCACTTTCCCTTTCACCATTCAGGTGCATTTTCTTTCCAAATTATTTCCCTACACTAATATGCAACATCTTTTCCACACTGTATATATTGTATATAGCTAATTTATGCCATTACTTTTGCTATCTTTTACACTTTGTGCTCTATCACTTCACTATTTGTCTCTCTCCTCCTTCCCTCCTTACTCTAACCATCCCATCCTGTTGTCATCTGTACTGTGTACTGTATTATTTTCATTGTTGTGATCTACACACAACGTTGTGTTTGTATTTATACTACTACTTGCTAACCTGCTTGTCTGCTGTCATTTATATTTGTCTGTGCTGAGACTGAAATAGGTCCATTTGGTTCAGTGTTCTACCCCAGTTACCAGATTCAATAAATAAATGAGTGGCTGAAATTATTTTACTCTTTTCTGATGTCATGTATGCATGGCTACCTTGTGTTACTTTCGACCAGACTGCATTGCAGTTTTTGACTGATTGGGTTACTACTGGGTTGTTGCCATAGGCTGAACTTGAGGCAGTTGCTGACTCTAGTAAATGTAGCCATAACCCAGAAAAGAAGAGAGGTTGTAATAAAGGTGTTAGCACTTTTACATGTGTTATGGACACGTATAAGAAAGTTCAGCACTTGTTAATTTGGTAGGTTGCTTTAAAGAGGTGCATTTCAGGTGCACTGCACTGGCTATACTTTCCAAAGGGGCTAATGCAGGCTGAGAGAAAACAGCCTTGTGGTTTTGTGGGCAATGTATTGTACTTTGACGACTTGTCACATTAGCAATAGAAAGTACTCATTTAACAATGTTTATTAAGGAATACAAGAGGTCAGCTGTGTTTGCATCACCTAAGAAGCAAACTGTGCAGTCAGACCTGACATTCTTTTCTTTAATTACTGTAAATGTCCTTGTTGCTGCTAGTATTCAGTGATTCCCCTGTTTGGGTGTGTGCATTTACGTTAGAGCTGGAAGGGGAGTAGGGTAAAAATGAAAGTGGAGTTGAAAAATAGGATCGATATAAAAGAAAGAGATGTGCTTAAAAAGTAGAAGAATTATTTAGAGGAACTGACAATGGTTTAAGTATTGCAGAATAAGGGGAATCTCACACAACAAGAAGTGCAACTACAGGGTGCTAAAGAGAGATTAAGGAATATATGGATAATATGCGTGAGTTTAGAAATATTGCTATTAAGCAGCCGATTTTTTTTTTGATAACTCCATAGCACAAAAGCTTTTAGCACAACGGCTCAGGCAACAGAAAGTAGAAAGAGGTTTTGCCAAGCTTAGGGAGCCCATAACAATGAAAATAACTAAAGATCCTACAGTATTATAAAGATTTTGGAAATGTTAGGAAAGTCTGCATAAAGCAGAGAAATGTGGAAATTAAGAAAAAGTACAAATGGAATTGTTTATGGAAGAATTAAATATGCAAATGTTAGAAGTAGGTGAGACTCCATTAACTAACAGGATCGGAGGAGATGAAATAAAAATGGTGATGTTTAACCAATCGACAGGAAAGTCTCCAAGAATAGATGGTTTTCCTGTGGAAGTTTAGAAGTTAGGTGGGAAGAAAGTAATAAAGATCTGGAAGGTTTTGTTTAACAGTATTTTAAGAGGAACAGAAGTACCAACATTCTGAAAGAAAGCTATGGTGGCTGTAATACCTAAAGATGGTAAAGACCCAACATATCCAGCTTCATAAGGCCCATTTTGATTCTAAACCATAATTATAAAGTGTTTGTCTATAATGACTAAAAGAATGGCAGTGGTGTTGCCAAAATTGATAGATATGGAGCAGTGTGGTTTTGTTGAGGGGAGACGAACGTTTGACAACACTAGCAGAACAGTGATGATCCAGAGGGAAATAGAATGTAAGAAAATACCACTGTTGTTGGTGGGTCGTCTTATTTATTGATATTTTTTTTACTCAAATTATTTTTATTTTACTGTAGTACACTAATAAAATATGTTTTATATCATTACAAATCAAAATAAGTATATACAATATTTGGGTCTATATTATATTCTCGAAAGCCGACAATGTCAAATCTGACATTGTCGATTCGAGAATATTGAACACTCAGAATCTCGAGCGTGTAAACGGAAATCTCCATAAGAGGAGATTTCCATTTACTGCAATGTAGTGCGGTCTCTGAGTTGGTATATTTAAGTAATGGGGGGTGTGGGGGCACAGGAGGGGCTTGCCCTCCTGCTTAAACCTGTTAGGGTACTTTTATCTTTTTTAGCTTTTTATAAGGTCGATGTTTGAAGACATCGACCATATGTTTGATGTTTTCAAACGTCGATCTTGTATAGACCCCGATATTTACATAGGACTGAAAAAGAATACAAAAACAATAAACGCGCACTAGCTAATAATCTCAACTAAATAAATAACATAAACGAAAACACGTGAAACACAAACACTAGAGAGAGTTAGAGCCCATTTGAAGAGTTTCAATGAGAGAAATGACTTTTTTCGCCAAGAATTGTTGATAAAGGGCTTGGGATAAATCCTGGATTCTTTGATCTTGGTTTCCTTAGGCGCTGTTTCAGTAGAGAGAGGAATTCTTGGAGAATTGGCGGAATTCCATTTCCTAGTGATATATTTTTTAGCAATTGCAAGTATTGTCCATAAGAAAAACAAGTTAGCTTTAAATATTTTTTTTTTATAAATGTCTTTGAATATTTATTGACATTTGATTACCATGAAAGTCTGACTGGTAGCAGTCCATTTTCAGGGGAGGCCTGGGGAAAAAAAGCTCCAAATTATTACAAAACATTTTAAGAACAATAATTTTACAGTCTTCAAAAATAAAACGTCTGCAGTTTAAAAAAAATGATAAATTAGACATAATTTAAAAATATTGGTTAAGAATCGATACAAGGTATGGAAATCAAAATCTAAACTAAATATAGTAAAAGTAGTGAATATGGTAACAGATAAAGCAACTGGAATTGAGATCTTTAGAAAAGGGTAAGAGCAAATTATACAGGAAAAAATGGGAATAGTGGGAATAGTGCATACAAGGGAGGAATGAGCTTTAAAAGACGGCAGGACTTAAATGAGCTGTGTGATAGGAATGAGGTTTAAAAGACGGCAGGACTTAAATGAGCTGTGTGATAGGAATGAGGTTTAAAAGACGGCAGGACTTAAATGAGCTGTGTAATGTTTGACTGGAAAGGATTAGGTGGATTATAGGTGATGTATAATGTTTGTAACTAGGAGTGTGTCAGTGTAGTTTGTGATGTGAGATGTTTGCAACTAGGATTGTGTCTGGTTTGTTTTCATTTGTATAAATGTATGATTACCTGTGTGGTAGTAGTTGGTTTAATGTGTATGTTTCTTTAAAAAAAAAAAAGCAGGAGTTAAGTAGTTTATACAGTGTTGCTTGGGTTATATGATACATAGCAACATATCTGAAGTAAAATGTTTGTTAATTATAGTGTGGTTACTGTTATATGAATGTAAATTTGCAGGTCTATATTATTTAAGCGAATGCTGTTTAATCGACCCAATAAAGTTGAAATCCCGAACACACGGAACAGTGATCCCCCCCCTCCCCGGGAAAAAAATCAGTGGGCCATGTTCAAGACTTTCCCATTTCTTCCAGTGTAGTTCGATCCTGGAGTTGGTATATTTAAGTAGGGTGTGTGTGGGGGGCACAGCCCCCCACAATGAGGGGATGTGGGGCAAAGCCCCCTCACTTTATTTTGTTTGGATTTTTTATTTTATTTTATATTTTTTTACGGATCAGCAATTTTTTTCCGTGGGGGAAAAAACTCTCTGTTCCATGTGGTCAAGATTTAGGGATTTCGACTTTATTGGGTCGATTAAGCAGCGTTCGTTGAAATAATGTAGACCCTAAATCTGCTGATGTCTCAAGTGATAATTCAATAAGTGTTTTAAAAAAATGGAAGCAAGGTATATGACTATCATTTATTCTTTAGAGAACTTTGACATATTGTAGCAAAAGTAAAGATAATTTAGTGTAATACAGACAGGAATTTCAATGTGAAGTAAAGGAAAACAGGTTTATGATATATTTATAGAGAGAAAAGAGAATTAAGTGAAGGAAAAAGAGGTTTATGATATATTTATAGAGAGTCAGAGAAGAGAATTAGATAGCAGTAAGGAAGTAAGTGAAAAAGGGAGAATAAAGAAGTATAAGGAATGAAAAGGTACTTGTTCACATTGCCTTGATGCAGAGAAAGCATTTGAGAGAGTAAGCTGGGATTTTGAGTAGGGTAATGGAAGCACGTGCATTCCCTGACACAATAGTAAGATTAATTAGGAGGATATGTGTGGGACTGTCGACAAAAGTTAAAGTGGGGGGGGGGGGTGGCGTTATTTGCAGATATTATTTTGTACCTGATAAAACCAGAAAATGATATTTCTAGGCTGTGAAGCATTCTGAAACCATTTCAAGTCTTTTCAGGATAGAAAATTAATGAAGGTTTCCTAGGGCAAGTAAATACTTGCACAGCATGGGGAATAATGCCCTTTTCCCCACTGTAGTGAGATCCCGGAGTTTGTATATATATATATATATATATATATATATATGTTGGGGGGGTGCAGTCCCCTCCTAAGTGGGTTTTAGATAAGAACAGTTTGCTGTAGTGTAGTCTTCGGCAAATGTTTATTTGCCCTGGGAAACAATTTCGTCTTGGTATTGTGGTCTTCAGTCTTACGGAATTTCGGTGTGTTAAACTAGACCCATATACATACATATATATATATATATATATATATATGTGTGTGTGTGTAGAAAGAGATTGCTTTGTATAGATAAAGGTATATGAATGCGTACACACACGCAAAATTCATGATCATCTCTTTAGTCTTCAAAACAAGCAGTTGGACATTGTTGCATTGTCAGTGGCTTAACAAATAGAATATATGCCTTTAGTGTAGGAGGATCATAAGGTAGTGAGTTCTATTCCCACCCATGTAATTGGATTCATTTTCTGACACTACAGTGCAGCATAAGAGGGCATTGCAGTCCTGGGTGTGCCATCCTTCAGATGATATGTTAAACCAAGGCTCCATATGCTTAAATTCGTAGTAGCTCAGGTGGATGTAAAAGATCCCACATCATCTATCGAAGAGGGTAGGGGGAGATCACCGATGCCCTGTCCAACTTTCCACTGGTAGTATAAATACCATCTAGGTGTGTGACCCAGTGGGACTAACAAAGTCAACAAGGGGTTGATAGATAGATAAATCACACTATTGGCAACAGTGCAGTTTCTTAATTGATTATTCACCAGTTAAAGGAAAATAAGTTATACAGTTTGTAGTTTCATAGTGTTATAGATGTTTCTAAAGTGAAAAACAGTTATTTGAAGCCCGACAGAATTGTTTATTGGTAAAAAAACAATTCAGTTGCCAAATTACTTAACTAATTCATTACATCAATCTCCATGCTTCACAAAGATGTGTGTGTGTAAGTGATTATACTTCACTGGTTAACTTCAAAGCTTGTTATGATTTCTTGAGCTGCCAGAGCTCTTCAGACATGCACACTGTCGATGAGTGCTGTAGTCCAAACTGCTCTCAGCTGTAACACTGTAGCGAAGATTGCCCTGGTCGCAGTTGTGTGATTGTGGAGTTAGGTTATATAAATAAGAAATCCAATATCCCTCTCTGTACCTCCCTCATTCAGCCCAGTGTAGAGTACAGTGTTGTCTCATATGCCTTTTCTAATCCTGTCATCCATCTTGAAAAGCCACAGAGGTTTTTGACCAAGAAAATTATTGGTTTAGAGTCACTAAGCAATCTTGCTAGACTGAAAGCCATCTCACTGTATTCCTCCTCATACAGGCTTCCTCTGGGCTATAAAGTACCCCACGGTGCTTACCATCTCATCTCTGCTTCACTTACACAGCATTCCTCACGCGGTGAATTCCCTAATTGCCACATCAAGCAGTGCAATACATTGGCTACATTTTAGAGCTGTTCTGGACAATTGGATGGACAGTTGTAAATTCATGCTTAGGGCATGTCGCTTGGCACTCATGGACTGGAGAACCTAACACAGCCAGTTATTCTTGGACATAGCAGGCTGGGCTGCACCATGGTTTTCTGGACTGTTTGTCTATTAATGTACCTATGAACCTGTGAGGGGTGTAGGGACAGAGACGGATGATAACATAGCCATGTGTATATGTGGTACTGTCTCTGGACCTGTAGTGCTAGCCTCCAAAGAGGTCATACCAAGGGCTTTGGCAGTAGCTGATTCGCAGTACATGGTCTGCAAATTATTCTTTCTTATGTCCTTGCCTTTCTTATGTCATTGTCATTCCGCTACAGTCATTCAAAAGCTTGTCATTAATTTCACCTTTGCTTCTGTCTAAGATGCTTTACCAAGAGTTTACATTTTGAATATCTGCTAGCAGAGGCCGTGGATAATGTCATGGTGAAGTGACAGCGAGTGCATGGCTTTCTTTGAGTGTCACAGCTCTGTAGAGATTCTTCACAATGAGTCGTCCTCCAAGTATGGCGCAGTTCTGACAACTGTTCACCTTGTACCTTAGGCCTAGACAGAATAAACAATAAGAACAGAAATCGTTGTATGGGATTTACTTCCTGTAATCAAGGCAGTTATTAACCTTTTCAAATACTTTTATCAGACATTCATAACCACTGTTAAGGATACTGAAAGATTTCCTCAACAGGGTACTTTTCTGGATCCCTTAAAGTAAGTTGCCACACTGGACTTATGATGCTTGTATAAACATTTACTTTGCAACTAATGCAAGATAGATTTGAAGATGGTTTTAGCCAATGTCCCTTTTATGCCAACGACATCCGAGTGAGAGGGAGTGTACAGAAGCCAGGTGGGGGAATGTAGAATTCTGGAATTCACACCTGCTCTCCATCAGGTGGGGGAATGTAGAATTCTGGAATTCACGCCTGTTCTCCATCAGGTGGGGGAAATGTAGAATTCTGGAATTCACGCCTGCTCTCCATCAGGTGGGGGAATGTAGAATTCTGGAATTCACGCCTGCTCTCCATCAGGTGGGGGAATGTAGAATTCTGGAATTCATGCCTGCTCTCCATCAGGTGGGGGAATGTAGAATTCTGGAATTCACGCCTGCTCTCCATCAGGTGGGGGAATGTAGAATTCTGGAATTCACACCTGCTCTCCATCAGGTGGGGGAATGTAGAATTCTGGAATTCATGCCTGCTCTCCATCAGGTGGGGGAAATGTAGAATTCTGGAATTCACGCCTGCTCTCCATCAGGTGGGGGAATGTAGAATTCTGGAATTCATGCCTGCTCTCCATCAGGTGAGGGAATGTAGAATTCTGGAATTCATGCCTGCTCTCCATCAGGTGGGGGAATGTAGAATTCTGGAATTGACGCCTGCTCTCCATCAGGTGGGGGAATGTAGAATTCTGGAATTCATGCCTGCTCTCCATCAGGTGGGGGAATGTAGAATTCTGGAATTCACGCCTGCTCTCCATCAGGTGGGGGAATGTAGAATTCTGGAATTCACGCCTGCTCTCCATCAGGTGGGGGAATGTAGAATTCTGGAATTCACACCTGCTCTCCAGCTCCCTTTTGGCAGGAATTCCTAGTTTCATGACTACAGCAATGAATATACACAAATATCTACAGTTCTGGTTAATTCCTAAGGCAGCTATAATATGCAAAGCAAATCTAGGAGGAGTTTGGATGAATTCATAAGAGGCCACGTTATGGAGGAGATGTCTTTGAATTGGTGTGAAGCTTAATTTCAGTATGTGAAGGCTGTTTAAAGAAGCAGTGTGTATCGGGCAGTAGAAAGTTAGGCTAGAGCATGCAAACAGTCAAACGTATTAAACAAAACAAGATTGACCTAGGTTGTGGATATTAGAAAACTACAGTAGCAATTGTACATTAGGGACAGTAGTTTTCCCTTCATTATTAGCAAAACGTCATTCCTTCCCATATAACTGTTATTCATGTTGTATATACCTGAAAGTCTGGGTTGTGGCTGAAAATGGTCTGTGGACCACCACACCAAACTGCTTAACAAACAAACAAATGAAGGCGTATTGTAGGAATATAGGGACTAGAAACCCTCCATGGCTTTTGCTAAACTCTGCGACCAATAGGTAAGGAAAGGTTTAAATGCTAATGTTAGTCTGGATGTGGCAAACCCTAAAGTTTTTGGCAAGGATGGGTAAAAAAAAGGAAGATTATAAATGACGGGTTTAACGGGTGCATTGCCACCTGGAGGGTGCAGTGTTGAAAATGTTGCTGGGTGTGGTATTTTGGTACCTTTAGAACGGGATCCTTTCCAGTGAGCAGTTCATGGAGGCTGCTGTGATCATTATGTTTGGAGGGCAGAGTTCATGTGATTATTTGTAATGAGACTCTCTGAAGGCAACACAGACATTTCAAGGCCACATGCTCTGAAAGGTACCTATGTTGGGGACTGTTGTGGCATATCTGGTGTCCTTTGCAGACCTGTGGTGACATGGTAGTGATGCCATTTGGAACCCTGGTATGTCTGGTTTTAAGTTAGAATGGAGGAATTAGTCTGAGAGTTTGATGTTTTTGTGAGTATTGTGCTTGGCATACACAATGCATGAGGTTATTTGTGGCAAGAGCCTTAGATTAATACAAGTGTGTTATGGCAACGTATTCTGAAGGCACTGTATCTTGTGCTGTGTTTGAGGACCTGAAGTGCCAAAATATCCGATGACATTTGAGTGCCTCTCTGAAACACAACTGTTATTGCCACTTTGATCATTCTGTAGACAGTATAACCGCTTCCTGTTGAAATGTTGGCACTTGCGCAATGCCGGGTGTCTAAAAGCCAAGAAAAAAAAGGATTGAAAACCTGGAGAAGAGCGAATCTTGAAAATCACTTTTCTCCATACAATTTCTTCTTGCAGGAGAGGACAAGCCCCCCACACCCCAAGAACTTGTGTATACCAACTCTGATTTCACCATACTTCGGAGAAGAGGGAATATTCCAAGAAATGGCATCTTGGACTTGGTATATAGAAGTCCAATCTTTCGGCCATGCAGTTTCCGTGTTTCAGGATTCACTCTAGCAGATCCCAGCATTTCAAATGGTTGCCTAGTATATCGGGGACCATGTGTGACTGTATAAGACATGGGAACTACTGTTATTTGGTGCTCCACAATGACGTGTTTATTTATTGACATTTATTGCGAAAGTCTGACTCAGTAGGTGCCCATTTTAAGTGAGGGCCCTGGAAGTGAAGCTCCAAAGTATTACAAAAACATTTTATGAACAATACTTTTACAATCTTCAAAATTAATAAAAAAAATTGTACCAAATTAGACATAATGTGAAAACTTTGGTTAAGAATAGATGCAACTTCCATGTGGATGTTTGTGTTTGGTGAACTTTTAGCCAGTTTAGAGAGACATTAAAGGTAAGTTAATGCAATACAAACAAGAATTTCAGTATGAAGTGAGAGAAAAGACATGGTTGTGGCATATTTAGAGAGAGCGCCTGGAGAGAAATTGATAGAAGTAAGGAAGTGTGTGAAGAAAGAGTAAGGTGTAAAGTTTGAATAGGTACTTGTTCATATTTAAGGATATTGCTTATGCTGGGGTTGAGCAAGAACAGATTTTGGCTAGGGAAGTCTTTCAGAATGGTTTTAAAGGACTGGAGGGAGGGTATTGGCCTGGTGGATACAGATAAGTTCTAGACCTTAGCAACATGGTAAGAGTACAGACCATGGCCAGCATATTTTATAGGTTAGTGGTCAGCGAGGAGTTTTTGGTCATTGGGTTATCATAACCTACTAGGAACATAGTTGTGTAGAATGTTTAGTGCCAAACAAGCAAATGGATGCTGGATAATTTTCTAGGTGGTAAGAAGCTGTCTATGTGTTAGTTGATGGGGTAGTTCTAACCAGTTTAGTTTTTTTATTGCTTTACAGTGGTGGGTTGTGAAATGGGGTATTTGCTACAAATTTATCAACTTTATTGTAGCTCAGGTTTTGAATTTTGTGATGCCTAGAGGTTAATAAGGATTGGGAGCATCAGGGAGTAGTGAGGGCAGGAGGTAAGTATTAAGTGTAGTTTTATTTGGCTGTTGGTGGTGATCAGATCCCATTTGATACAAGATACCTAAAGGAATCTGAACCTCTCTGAATGTGATCTGCTGGCCCATTGAGATTTTTTGCTGGTGCTGCATCTAACTATTTGGGGCTTTTTCCTAGATAAAAATATGAAGCCCTTTAGGAGAATTGTGTTTTTTGTCTTGGAAACCATTTGGTGACAAGTTTTCTGTTGCTGTTTTGGACCCTGTGGTAGAAGGGATATTTGATGCATTTTAGTACCATTTGGACAGTATATTGCGTTGTGGAGCTTGTGTCTTGTTTGTCAGTTCATTTGGACTTTTCTTTTGAAAGACTATGCAGTGCTACTTGACATAAGAAAAAAATCTCTGCACAATAAGCACCCTACCTGGTGCACTTTTGGACGATGAAGATTTGACATTATCAGCAGTTTTGTATGGCTAGGTCCCTTGACAATTGACATTTGTTAAGTTAGCACATGCCTTCTTGAAGATTTCAAAGTTTTTGGTATCTGTAGTCATAATGTCATTTGTGTCACTGGAAAAGCTAATGATGCAGTTTAAATTCCATACCCACACATTGTGTTCTCTGCTTTTCTGAGCAAGTCAGTTTTCAGGCCATATCTGGAAAAAAGTCGTGTCAGGATATCTTAATTTCAAGCTGTCTTGCACTGGGATGAGTTTCATAGAATGCATGTTTCCTTCTGCACTAGTAGGTACATTGGGGGGGGGGGGGCTCTAGTCAGACATGTATCTACATTGTGCTTTAAGCACTACATTGAGGACTTTGGTAAGGGGCACAGTCACCCTACTGTCAAGGCAGGAAATTGGGGTGGGAGTATACAGTCTCAGCCTACTGTTGGGGCAGAAAATGGGGTATATAGCATCAGCCTACTTTCAGGACAGTAAAATGGGCAGTACACAATTGTTATCCTACCTGTATCAGTAGCTCAACAGGTAGCCCACTCGTCTTTGGTGTTGAAAGATGAGAAGGCTGTGGGTTCTGTTCCCTCTTCAGGTGGTTGGATTAATTTTCCAGTATTGGCACTTTGGCACTGCAGTGCTGCATATGGGGATGCGTCCTCCAGATGAGACATTAAACTGAGGCACCATCTGCCTGAGTTGGTGGCAACTCAGGTAGATGTAAAACATCCTATGTCACCAACTGAAAAAAAAGTAAGTGAAGTTCCCAACTTCCCTGACCAAATTTCCCACAGTCAGAATGAATACTACATTGGTTCTCCCCTGAAAAAGAGGACACTTCCCTAGTAGGAATAACCCTGTCAACAAACCATAACTAAATGCAATAAAAATCTTACTGTCAGTGCAGGAAAGTGAGGGTTTATATAATTTTATCCTACTGTCAGGGCAGTAAATGAAATATACACGGTTTGCCTACTGTCACGGAAGTAAACAAGGAAGTGTACAGTGTCTGCCTACTGTCAGGGCAGTAAATGAAACATGCAGTGTATGCCTACTGTTAGGGCAGTAAATCAAGGAATTGTATAGTTTCTGCCTGCTGCCAGGGCGGTAAATGAGGAAGTATACAATGTCTGACTACTGTCAGGGCAGTAATTGAGGAAAGTATACAGTGTCTGCCTGCTGTCAGGGCAGTAAATGAGGACCAGGGCAGTAAATAAAATATAGTGTCTGCCTACTGTCAGAGGAGCAGATGAAGGACGTATTCAGTGTCTGCCTACTGTCAGGGCAGTAAATGAAGGACGTATGCAGTGTCTGCCTACTGTCAGGGCAGTAAATGAAGGACGTATACAGTGTCTTCCTACTGTCAGGGAAGTTAATTACGGAAGTATACAGTGTCTGCCTGCTGTCAGGACAGTAAATGAGGAAGTATATAGTGTCTGCCTACTGTCAGGGCAGTAAATGAATGAAGTATAGTGTCTGTCTGCTGACAGGGCAGTAAATGAAGGAAGTATACAGTTGTCTGCCTGTTGTCAGGGCAGTAAATGAGGGAAGTATACAGTGTCTGCCTACTGTCAAGGCAGTAAATGGAGTATATGGTGTGAGCTTACTGGATGGGCAGTGCATGGATAGTGTACAGTGCTATCGTAATTTCAGGGCAGTAAGTAAGATGTGGGAAATGTTATTCTACTGTCAAGGGATTAAATGGGAGGTATCTGTAATGTCTTCATACTGTCAGGGCAGTAAATAAATAGGAGGAGTATACAAAAGTGATCTGCTGTTGAGACAGTAAATGGGGGAATTTATGTAGTTTGAATTTACAGGCTGAGTCCCAACTTGTTCGGATAGTCCAAGTTCTATGTATGATCCAGATTGTGTGGGAAAATGCTTACATATATTTAAATGAGAATGCAGATTTAGTAAAGGGTGAAACAGTTTTCCCTTTTTTGATTCCCAATAAAGCATTTGTAAAAAAAAAAAAACTCACTTTGTAAACTTCTGTAACTCTGCTGCCTTGACATGGTATTGTGACAAGCCAACTCTTAATTTAAGTGTTTAATGGTAATGGGTCAGAGTTTAACTGCTTCAGTTGTCAAGTTTAACCTCCTGATTGTTGTCTTTTTTTTTTTTTTTTCTAAGAAAATCTATCTTTTGCTTTGCATTTATTTCGCTGACATTATGATTTATTTGTTTCTACAGGTAGGCATTGCCCTTAAGCCATTTCTGCCACAGCTGCAGACGACTTTCACCAAAGCTTTGTTGGATTCCAACAGAACAGTTCGTCTGAGGGCTGCTGAGGCCCTTGGCAAACTGATTGCCATTCACACCAAGGTGGACCCATTGTTTACAGACTTGTTAAATGGAATTCGCACTAGTGAAGATTCTGGAGTGCGGTATGTTGAGCCTGTGTGTGTCTGTCTTATTGTGGAAATACAAGATTTGGCTTTATTCTAGAAATATGAAAGAAATACCGCTCTGATTGGGCCAAACTGACATTAACAAGTACTTAATTTCATAAACAAATGTCTAAGTTTTAAAATTTTTGTATTATATTTTGCAAGTAAAACAGTGTAGAAGTAACCCCATTACATGGAGTGCATGTTACTGTATAGATGTCAGTCATTAAGTGAATCATAGGATCAAATTGTCATGAATACACACATGCTGCTTGTTCAGTAGAATATGGAGAACTCTTGTTACAATACAGTGCTATCTTTAAAGAAAACTAAGAAACATAAAGTCTGGGCAGCCGTCAAGCAGCATGGTTTACACGTTCTGCAGCAGAAGTCCCAAGTGGTGTCACTACTTCAGCTGTTGACATACTCAAGCATTTAATATTATGGTCAGTTTTTAACACAACTGTACTCTCTTAAAATGCAGTTTCTTAAATTGTACCAAGGTGAGTTACACCTGTGTAGTACAAGACACACTCGTTCACAATATCATGATTACACATTGGTGCTGTTGGAATACACAAAGCAATAACCAATGTTGATGCATAAAACTCCGTGGCTTTGCATATTGATAGATAACCATGATTCCTCACAGAAGAGAGAGTGTCAAAGATTTATTGCCGCCAGCTCCCCCCCCCCCAAGAATAAAAACATATTTCATTCTATTCTATACCCTCTTTTGCAGAGTTAAGTATATAAATTCTCACTTTAAAAATGTTCAGAATCGTATTGTGATCCATTTCCTGTAATACCTACATGAACCTTCCCTTAACCTCACTGTATAATTCTTCCCATGTTACTGGCCTTCAAAGGGGTAATTAGGGTGGTTAAGCAGTCTATAACTTTCCTGTAATGCCTACATGAACCTTCCCTTAGCCTCTCTGTATGATTCTCCCCATGTTACTGGCCTTCAAAGGGGTAATTAGGGTGGTTAAGCAGTCTGTAACATTCCCCAAACGCTTCTTGTTTCTAATCAGGTCAAACAGTGATGGATTTTTCATTGTCTGGGATAGTTCAGAAACAACAAAAGGTCTAACATGTAGACGTCTGGTTGGTGGGTCCGTCTTCCATTCTGATTCAGTTTTTTTCTCGGTAGCTCTTGCACTTTGTATGATGGCTTGTACAAGTTGAATTTCGATCCTCACACACATTAGCAAACACTTCCATGTTTGATGCATAAAAAATAAACATTCTGAGCATCTTTGTGGCCTCCAAATCTCAGGTCGATAACCACAGTGTTATTATCTCTTCCACGTGGAAGAGTGTATGATGAAAAGCAGTGCTGTAACAGCCAGCTCTTCCATGTGTCCTCCTCAGGCATGGATCGATGTGAAGGTCCCACAACACTGCAGTTCATGGTCAGAACACTATAAAAAAAGAGCAGTGTCTGTCGAACTTCCCAAACAGAGAGTTGAACCTCCCAAACAGAGACATCCAAAGCAGAATTGACCCTCCAGTCAGTGTTTTTTCCCTTGGAGTAGCATGCCCCATCCCTCTCTTCTGCTCCATTGGTTGCCTGAGCTGCTAATCGAACCCAGGTTGAGTGGGTTGTAATCAGGGCTTTATCCCACTATGTAGCCAGAGCAGCTCAGTCTCTTAAGTGTTGACTGCATTGTCTACTGCTGAGGGATGAGTTTATGCCTGTATTCTTTTGTAGAAATCAAAGAGCCCAAAGATGCATTGTTGGCTCACTTCTAGGTAAATCCTCCATGGATGTAAGTGGCATTTATCTCCAGTTAATCTGCTGGAGTTCACTGCTGTCCAGCATGCTGCCAGACGGCAATGTGTCTGAATGGATCTACTTCATATGTTTGACACTTCAAAATGCCGAATTTCATATGGCCGAGACCATATGATCAACATTTGAAATTTCGAACATATGAAATAGAAAAGTAAAAAAACAAAAAACACCTACCTAAAGATGGCTAGCAGGGGGGTAAGCCCCCGTAATATAAATATACCAACTCCGAGATCGCACTACAGTGCAGGAATGGAAATCTTTCCATTCCGCACTGTACGGAGATGCCGGTTCCGCATTGTCAGCATTTCAAATGTCGATCATATGGTCTCAGCCATATGAAATTCGGCATTTTGAAGTGTCGGCAATGTGAGAAGGGGACCTGTCTGAATCATTCAAATGCTTGTTAATGGGTACTTAAGGTCAAGGACTTTCCTCTAAGGATCTCTCCTGTGGGTGAGCAAGTTAAGGTGAAACAGATGCTGTGAGCTCTACTGAGTTTTTCACACTTCAGTTCATAGTTCAAGACCTGGACCTCAGAGATATTTCAGTTCCAGTGAGAATGTAGGTTTTAGTATGCACCCTTAGCATGAGTTAATGCCAACACCATACTAAATGAAGGTCTAATGAGTTCCCCTACACTGCACTTGTCAGGTGATGTCTGTCCATCTGTCGTGCATGGCCTTTTTGCATATTTGCTGCCTCTACAGACCTCAGTATGAACTTGGTGTGTAGCTGTTGGTGAGGACTCTCCTGTTCAAGAATTAAGGACCTGGAGGCCAGTATCGCTGGGAAAGAAAAGAACAGTGACTCTTCTGTATCCGAAAGCTCACCCCTTCTCTAGAGAAATCCTATGACTCATGAAACCCTCCTTGGACTAGCCTGTAGCCTCTGTGACTTCCCTGTAGAAGTACCTGAATATGTATCTTAGGAAGGCAAAGGAACCTTTGGTCATCCTTCATAAGGAGCTGGTCATCAAGGATTCTATTTGCGCTGCTTGCTGGTACAAGAGTACTGCTGTGCCCCTCCCAAGATGCAGCTGACTCCAGGCTTATTTAAGCAGTTCATGAGTAGGAAGCGTTAGGCTAACCCCCATATGATTTCATCAGTGTAGCACAAGGTTCAGAGACCCCGGCCCTTTGCCATCGGACAAGGAATCTGAAACTTTGGGCAGGCTTCTTGAGAGTTCACTCTGTTTGCCATGTTGAAACTGTGAGCATAACCATCAACCTTTTATCTCAATAGCTAGAGAAAGAGGCCCCAAATCAGGAACTCTTTTTAAATATTATCGGTTACCTACACAGTTGATAGGAAAGTGTGTGTGTTATGTATTTGCTAAAGAGTAGAAATTTGTAACTAATGTCTCTCAGCAACTGAAGTTGTTTTGCCACAGAAGGGGAAATTTTACAAGGGACAGGGCAAAATTTAGACATTTGTAAGGTTCATCTCACCAGTTCAAATTTAGTCATTCCTTGTGAACCAGGCACTGGAGAAGACTTACCTCCCTTATAGAGTTCAGGGATCAAGGATGGAGCTGTTTAGGATCATTGATGGCTTCCATGTAGCCCATTGAATATTTCAGTGTGAGGACTCGTCAGATAAGACTGCAGAGGATGGCTTTGGCATACATTGTATATCCATACACATTAGTGCAGAAATTCCATTTTTAATACCCCTTTCAGGTGGGAAGTCATTTTCAGCCTGTCTTATCAAATATTTTGTTTCATGAAATCTTGAAGAAAAAATAATCTCTCAGCACTATGAAGGGCCTTTATGATCTTCAGCTCCCTCTATCTGTTCCTGTTGCAGACCCAGCTGACTGCAGACGTAGCAGTTTCTTCTTGGACTGAGTGGGACTCTGAAGTGTTTCACAGTCTTGTCCACACTGAACTGTGTGATCATGGTACTGATTATGGAATGGAGCATCTCTCCAATTTTGCCATACTTTAGACAGCCATCAGAAAGGACTAGGGGGTTCTGGGCATGGTCCATCCTAATTGTGGACCTGCTACATTCTTGCAGAGGACCTCCACTAAAAGACCAGGGCGTTTCCTCTGAGCTTTTGGGACAAACCCAGAGCTGACTTCCAGAGACTATTCCTCCTTTGAAGTGAAGCCAGAGGTGGTGATTCTACCTCTTTCTGCAAGGGCCAGCTGACCCTTCAGGGGTCACGCGTTGCCGTGACATTGTGTCTGCATGATTATGCTGACCATAATGGATGCAATTGGGCACAATAATATCTGGTGATACTCACAAGAGATTCCTTTGATTTCCTGTGACGGGGTATCCCTTCCATTACCAGAACTGCCTCCTTTGGACTTCACTGTGCAATCACAAAGGTATTGGCAGAACCTTGCATATAATTTATTTATTTATTTTATTTTACATTTGTTGACCGGGCTAGTCTAACTTGGATATATGTCCATTTTCAGCAGAGGCCCGGGGAGAAAAGCTCGAACCATCAGCAGTGACAAAAAAATACAATAGATAGTAATAGTGAAGTGGATTACAGTACATTAGCTACATAGTTCAGAACAAAAGTTTTACAGAGTAATTTAGTAGGTTTAAGCTAAGATTAAATACAGAGAACAAAAAAACATGAAATTAAAGAATTTTTTTTTTTTTTTTTTTTTTTTTTAGTACTACAGATAGGTGAGATAAAACAGTAGCGTAGAGAAGTATGGAGAGAGCAGGAGGTGAAAGAGATAGCAGTCCGGATTAGAGCAGGGACACAGCCAGTGAGTTGTAAGATATTCTTTCAGATGCTTTTTAAACAGAATAGTGGAAGCAAGGGAGGAAAGTTCATTAGGAAGCTGGTTCCAGATTTTCCCTACTGTGTTGGTGAAAAGTGAGTCTCCAGCCTTATTTGATTTAATAGTGGAAACTAGAAGCTTATTAGCTGAGCATAGTATAGCAAGATTTTTGTAGGGTGAAATCAGGTTAGTGAGGTTAGGGGTATTTTTAGGGTGGTAAAGGATCTTTTGGGTGATAATTTGTTGATAAAGTAGTTGGTTCTGCAGTTCTAGCCATCCCAGTTGTTTTAGGTTAAGACAGTGGTGAGTTCTAAAGGTGGTGCCAGTGGCAAATCTGGCTATGTTATTGTAACTGGTGGAAAGTTTGGTAAGGTTGTTTTTTGATAGATTGGTATATATTGCCGAAACATAGAACAGGGTAGAGATAAGGTGGGTCTGGGCAATAGTTATTCTGTCTGAAGGGGAAAGGAGGGGTTTGTTTCTGTAAAGAGTGCCTAGTTTTTTGTTGACTGACTTTATAGTAGAGTTAATGTGGTCATTAAAACTAAGGTTATTATCAATTGTTACTCCTAGTAGACTGGTTGAAGTGTCTGGGGATATGTTAGTTGCATTGTTAGAGGTTAATGTGTAGTGCAGTTGAGGTGACTTATGAGTTGGAGCAAAGAGCAATAACTTTGTTTTTTGGGGGTTCAGGAGGAGGCAGTGTTGCATGAACCAATTTTCAACACTGTTAAATACTGTTTGGGTGAGAGACTGGAGAGAGGTTATGGACTTAGCTGAACAAATTAAAGTAGAGTCATCTGCATATTGTATGCAGGTGGCCTGAGGAATTTTGGTATGTAGGTCATTAATAAACAATGAGAAGAGTAGGGGTCCTAAAATAGAGCCTTGGGGTACTCCAGTGTTCACAGGAAGGGATTTTGAAAGATTATTATCCCACAATACTGCTTGTTGTCTGTTTTCCAGATAGGATTTAAACCAATTTAATGCTTGTGGGTCAAGAGATTGGGCTTTTAGAATGTCTATAAGGATATTATGGTTGACCATATCAAAGGCTTTTGAAAGGTCAATAAATAATGCAGAGGAAAAAGTGTTATTGTTACGATTGTTGTTTATGGAGTCAGAAAAGGATAGAAGGGCAGTTGTTGTGCCATGGAAAGGCCTAAAGCCATGTTGGCAGTTGGCAAGTAGATTATTTTGGAGAAGGTGGTTAAGTAGTTGTCTCTGTATGCATTTTTCCATTATCTTAGCAATTGGAGACAGGAAGGCGATAGGCCAAAAGTTGGAGAGTTCAGTAGATGACCCACCCTTATGCAGAGGGATGATGTGGGCTACTTTCCAAATGGAGGGGATTTTGCTTTATAAAATTGTTCTATTTATAAGGATGGAGATGGGATAGGCAATAGCTTTTGCTGCTATTTGCAGATATTCAGCTGGGAGACCGTCAGCAGAAAGGGGTGCATGGTTTTAGTTTTTGAAGGAGTTTGCAAATGAGTGATGTAGGTACCAGTTGTCTTTGAAAAGTAGGAGATGGAGTCTTTGTGGTATTTAATGGGGATGTAGTAATAGGTGGTAAAGTATTGGCTAGGGTTCGAATGGCTTCAGTAAAGTAGTTATTAAAGACATCAGGAATTTGGTTAGAGGTATTTTGGTTGAAACCTGTAGGGGCAGGAGTTTAAGAATCTCCATTTGTTCCGCTATCTGGGTGACTGGCTGCTGTTGTCCCCACTGAAGGATTTATGGTGGTATTTCTAAAGTTAGGTTCTCTTGGAATGATTATAAATGTGTAGAAACTCTCCGATCCCATGTTAGAGAATCATCTTTGTTAGTATAGCACTGACCACTCTGGTGTGGGTCATTTCTGCCACACAGGGAGAGCCAGAGAGTTCATGAACTTGTCATCCTGAAATGAGAATGCAAAGGATTGTGCAGAGTTAGGCCCTTCTTTTGAAACTGGTTGATGGCTTCCATGATTTTTCATAGTATCTTCTGCACACTTCAAAATATGAACCGCACTTGTTAGGTGTCATTGGTACCAGAGCTACCATGCTGTTAAAAGGTTTCTCCTGCTGCTCTTCTGGCAGGGGCCACATACAGGCGTCACTCACAAAATTTGACTTATACTGGGAGTTGAAATTGGTGGATTTGCTGAATTTCTCCATTTTTCTCATTTTATTCAGACTGCAGACTCAGAAGTCATGTTTGGGTTAGATATTAACACCCTGAAGATCAAGCTGCTAGCCGTTGGGGAGAGTGATGCTCTCCCTTATCTGCTTGGTGCAGTAAAGTAAGTGGGAATTTTGGTGGCTGCATTCTCCATTCCGTGGCAGAAGAGTCATGTGTGTTACCCCCACTATTCCAGCTGATTTCGTTCTTCTCAAACTTCAGACAAGACTAAAACGTAATTGTTGTATTCCCATTGTAGCGAAGAAGGATATGGTTTCAGGCTCCTCTTTTTTTTTTTTTCTTTTAACATCTTTTTTAAATCACAGTTGAAATGATACATACATGAATAAAAGATAAACCACAGTGATATTTCCCACTGTTTTCAGACAGTATACATATGTTTCCTTTTTATGATAATTAATTTCAGCATTTCATAATTTGCTCAATCCCATTGCCAATTCTTTGATCTCCTTTGCAGTATTCAGTACTTCAGTTATAATTGGTTTAGAATTTGATTGCCTTTTTCTAATAACTGCATTTTTAGCAGCCAACAACATTAAGCTTAGTAATTAATATGTGGTCCAGCTCAAAAGAATAATTTCCTTAGTTACAACTATTCGCTCCCCAGCATTTCTGACAAAGTATTCAGTAGTGAGATTGATAAATCTGCCAACTCATTATACACCCAAAAAACACATTCCCATTTGCATCTTTCTTTCACAACACACCTCCATCATTTGCTGTCTACCTGTGGAAAATGTTTCTGAAGTCTTCGTGGGGCATAAAATACCAGTGCAAACACTTTCAAGCACAAATCCTAAACCTGTACTTTGTTGCATACTTTGGATCCATGTAGTTGTCTTCCCATTGTTCTTTTGTAGATTGAGAAGAGAAACTGGAAAAACAATATTTTCTAATCTCCTCTTATTGAATCTTATAATCTGGTAATGTATTCTGGCCTAACCTGCATTTACTGGTAGTTTTCCACATACCCTTTTCTGAGGGTTTTTTCTGACCCGCTCCGTTCGCCCTTCAGGCTCACTTCGCTTCCCTCCCCTACTCTACCCCCAAATTCCACCCACCCCTACTACCTGTACTTTTATCTATCCTAACTCCTCCACCACTAACCCTACCCATTAATTATTTATCTCGCCCTAATTACACCACACCCCCTTACACATACTAAACTACAATATGACACACCCCACCCAACACGTGCAATGCCTAGCATTACTGACTTTCCTAACCACCCTCTGATACCTAACACAACTCACCCATCCCTCCTGTAACCCACCCTTACACTGTACATCCATAACCCAACAACTCTGTCTACCCTCTTTCTCTTCAATACCTTCCAAACTCTATCCCATCTTCATCACCTTATTATTTAAACTAAAAATCCTCTCAACCCTTGCCACACCTACTTATCACCACCGCTCACAAAATAAATACATCTTCCACCCATACCTTAAATCTCATTATATTACTACACACACAAATCATCTACTAGGCCTACTCTTCCCCTCTCTGTCTGGTGATATTCATCCCAACTCCGGTCCCAGCAACGCCACACCTAACCATACACCCACACACATCCTCAATCCTCATTCCATCCACTTTACCACACTAAATGCACAAAGTGTATGTAACAAAATCCCCAGTCTCCATGCGTGGCTCTCACATAATCACCCTGATATCATAGCCGTCTCAGAAACCTGGCTCAAGCCTAACATAAAAGACTCAGAAATACTGCCCCCTGGCTATCAAATTGTACATAATGATAAAGGAGGTGGTGTAGCTATCATCTACCCCACCTCTTACACAGTCACACCTTTTACCACCCCCATTCCAAATTTCTCCACATCAGAAATAACAATAGCCCACCTAAAGATCAATAACTGCAAATCATTATGTGTCGCAGCCATATATATCCCCCCCAGCAATAACAGTAGTCCAGTACTAGAAGATATTCTTTCTTGGTTCTCTTCCAATATTAAAAATGAAGCCTTTATTCTCGGCGACGTAAATATCAACTGGGCAGATATCATTTCTCAACCCCCTTCCCAAGCAATCAACCTTTAATTTCTGCCAAATCATTCAGTATCCCACTAGGCCTAACAAAAACAAAAATGGAGACTCTGCTACCATCTTAGACTGGATTTTAGTATCTCACCCTAATATAACATCTCCTCTTCAGGTATCCTTCCTGACCCTATTAGTGACCACATGCCCACCTTCCGCCACCCATCTCATACCCATAAACAACATTACTACATTTAAACTCGTAACCTCTCTAATTTCAACCCATACTTTTTCACTAACTGTCTAGACCAAACAGACTGGTCTCTCCTAAGAACCCTACCCCTTGACAACACTATTACCCATTTTAACGAAAACTTCTTGAAATTACTAAACAGCCTCGCTCCACTCAGGACCAAAAGGGTCAAGTCACATATTTGTCCCTGGTTATCAAAAGAGACCAAACAAACCATGCTCCAACGAGACAAAAAAATGGAAACAATACCATAAATGTAAACTACCTAATATTGTAATAGAATTTAAACAACTCCGGAATACCGTAAAAAAAACTAAGCAACAAAGATCGGAAATCATACTGTTATACCAAGCTTCAATCTGAGCACCCCAACACCCCAAAAAAGTTCTGGAATACCGTCTCCTCTCTCCTTAACCCTGGAGACAAAGCTAACCCTTGCCCTAACCCCAACCTCTCTGACCCTGACATTGCTTCCTCTTTCAACAACTTCTTTGTAAACTGTATAGCTAAACTTACTACCTCCTTTGCTCACCCACCACCTAACTCTCCTGCACTGGCACCCCTCCTTTCCACCATTACTGACCTTCCTACCTTTAACCTCCACCCCATCCCTACAAGCACCATAAAAAAACTATTACTCCAGCTAAAACCCCGTAGTACTGCCGCTGATGATCTACTACCTCTATACCTCAAACTAGCAGCTAACAGCATAGCCCTGCCAGTTTCCATACTTATCAACAGATGTATCCAAGAGTCCATGTCCCTTCTATATGGAAGCACGCATTCATCATTCCTCTCCACAAAGGTGGCAAGAACAATGACACCACTAATTTCAGGCTCATCGCCATCCTCTCCCCAGTATCAAAAATCCTGGAAAAATGCATCCACTTACAACTAATGACACATCTGACACACAATAACCTCCTTACCCCAACTCAACATGGCTTTCGTCCTGGCCATAGCACAATCACTGCCCTGCTGTCCTTCCTGGAATGCATTAACCAGGCCCGTGACTCTGGCAAGTTAGTGTCTACCCTATTCCTGGATCTATCCAAAGCTTTTGACACCAGATCCCACCCTATCCTCCTATCTCAATTATCCTCTCTCAACCTTATCCCCCTTCTCTGTAGCCTGGTTCTCTGGCTACCTCTCCAATAGACACCAAGCTGTAAAATGGAGATCTTTTATTTCCACTTCCTTCCTACCCCCACAGGCATCCCCCAAGGATCTGTTCTCGGCCCCCTACTCTTTAACATTTTTATCAACAACTATCACCATTCCATCCCTGATACCTCTCTAATTCAGTATGCAGACGATTCCACAATCATCTGCACTGCTGACTCTCCTTTAGACTTGCAGTTAAAAACACAATCAGCTTTTACCAAAACAAAAACCTGGGTGCAAAGCCATCACCTAGTCCTAAATGCTACCAAAACTGAGCTAATGATTTTTGCTCCCTCCAGAGCCACCACATTCAGTAAAGCCTCTTTTTCTATACTAAGTCAAGATAATACCCCTATTGAAATTGTTTCATATACTAAGTTACTAGGTGTCATCATCGATGAACACAGAAAATTTGACATCCATATTAATACTGCCATCAAAAAAACTCATCAAAAACTAGGTCACCATTTCCTCACCCCCCCCCCCCACCAAAAAAGCCATTGCCTCCTCCCTTCCCTGTATACGGTGCCCCTCTGTTCAGTAACATTCAGCTTGGGTTACAGTCCAAATTAGAAGCCTGCTACAATAAAATATGCAAATTCACCACACACTCCAAAACCTCATCTCATCACTGATTCTCTCTTCAACCCCTAAATTGGCTAGAACTGCCAAACTACCTAAAATTCATACAGCTAACTACTGCCCACAAACTCATCTTCAAGCCTTCTAGCTGCTCTTCCCACTCCACCACCTTAACCCCTTGTATCCCAAATCGCCCACTAAGATCAAAAAGCCAAAACCTCCAAGTACATAAACCATTACGACCTCCCGGGCAATTCCTGCTTTCTTACTCCCTATGCAAACTCTGGAACTCACTTCCATCCCATCTCCCTAAGTTTAAATCCCTCTTACACTCGTACGTGTCCTGTAAATGGATGTGTCCCTGCTCCGTCCCTACTTGAACCCCAATCTCTTCCCTGATTCTCCCTACTATTCCTTACAACTTCCATCTGAGTTTTCTTTCTCCTCTCTCACAAATTCTACTAACGCTACCCGACTGTTCTCTACCCTACTTTACTGTACTATATTTTTCTCTTTCTGAACTCCAGCCTTTGACATACATCGTCCGCAACTGTTCACTTTACTAAAGCTTTTCTCCTTTCAGAATGTTCCATAGCCTAACGAATATTTTACCCATTTCTACTGCACTTGATGTAAATACTACCACTTGTACTTTTTCTTTGCCTCTAGGTAATTTTCACCTTTTTGTCTTATTATCTCACTTTAACATGTATGAGCTATCTATTATCATCTGTACTGTAATTTTTATATTGTAATTTACTTGTTTTATATTGTACTGTTTTATATTGTAATTTGCTTAGTTATGGAGCTTTTCTCCCCGGGACTCCACTGAAAATGCATTCTTCTAGCCCAGTAGACTTCCCCGGTTATCAAACTGAAATGAGTAAATAAATAAATTGTAGTTAGTATGCAATATTTTATATGCCCCAGTAGTTATCCCTTTCTAACAGCAGCTTCTGTTTTAGATGCAAATAAAAAATTGAACAGAGATTATTTTTTCACTTGGCATTCCCCTATCTCATTCTCTTTGCCTATATTCTGTTACCTTTTCCTCATAGTGAAGGTAGTCTTTAACCTGCAGTCCAAACTCCTGCAAAGTTTCATCCCACTCTTTTACCTTTCTCTCTCGGGATATTTGCTTCTGCTGGTTTATTTGCTAATTTTCTCCAGTAAGTTTCAGCCCCTTTTTACCTGTTTTCTCCACCTCTAATTGCAGTCATTCCTATTGGTAAAATCTCTTTTCTCCATTCTCATGATGGCTTAGCTTTTAGAATACTTTATGCTACTTTTATGAAAAAAATATTTTGTGTAGTTGTTATTCTCCTTAAGGACCTGCATCCAAAATCCTACTCTGTACGTATTTGTTGACCCCTCCCCTTTAATTATTGTTCCTTTCCACTTTGATTTATGACCCTCTGCTTGAGTTATGTATGTAAACCATAACTACGTACTGTAAAGTATCCTTCCATAAATATTTCCACATGTGCCTTTTCTTGGTTGTCACATTGCTCTAATACCTCTGTCAGATCTATGGTCATTTTCCTTGTCATAGGCTTCCTAAAGTTGGCAGGAATCCTTTCTGTTTTCTGTTGCCCAAGTCGTGTTTAAAGTTCTTTGTGTTCTGGAGTTATCAGAAATGCTTGCTTAACAGCAACCACTGCATATTATCTGAATACTCACTTATTTTCCCTTTAGCACTCTATAGTGTCTCCTCCTCATTCTCTTTCTTCTGCAATACTTTAACCTTTGTCAGCCACTTAAAGGTGTTAATATTTCTTCTTTGCCATATCAGTTTCTCTGTTTCTACCATTCATTGTATCCCACTTACTAGCTATCTGTTCCACAGAAATTTCTGTTTTTTCTAACAACTCTTCAGTCATTTCCACTACCCATTTCTTAAATTCCTCTTTTTAACATATAAATGAGAAAGTGCCAGTGTCTCATTGTAGTTCATTACCATTCATTGTTATTGATGTATGATCTGAAACAGTTATTGGATGTGTATCAAAGCTTTTTCAGATGCTGCTGTGAAGTATAATTTCTATGTAGTGTAGTCCGGTTATTGTGCCTTGGGGAATAATGTGTAAATTCTATCTGAGTTTCTGCTACTGAATTCACATCTTCCATACTAAGTATTCTTATATTTCTTTAGAAACCTACCCTTTTTGTTAGATTTTCCCTTCAAAGTCCCCCTGATACATTTTCACTATTACAAATCAGTTTCAGTCTTCCCTATAAATAATAATCCCTGCTGAAAACGTATTTCTGTCAAAATCCTCTAAAGATTTTTAATATTTTTATGTGAAATATAAATGCATTGCATGCCAGCGTAACCCCCTCCCTTGCCAAGTAATCCTTTACTGTCACAGATGTACCATTATTGCTTGCTTTTTTTCCTCTTCTAGCACTATTGTAGCCCCTCTAGCAATCAGTATTATGACTCCCATTTCTCTTTGTCCCTGATATTCTGTTGAATCTGCCCTGAAATCCTTTCTGTCAAACTCACAAGCTCAGTTGTATCCAAATGTCTCCTGTAACATTCTTATTTGTGCCTTACACTTCTTAATATAATTCATTGCTCTTTTTGTCTGTACTTGCAAGGCCATTTGCTTTCCATGTTAATGTTGACAAAGCAGCCATTCTGATTTAAAAAAAAAAAAGAAATAGCTTCACAAATTACACATGACAGTTTTCTTGACTGTGTTTCCAAATTGCAGCTTGCATGCATGCACTAATGTTTGTCAGACTGATCTTTTATGCATTTCCTGTTTATCTCTTTTTCAAATCCAGGTCACATTTTCCCAGACGTTTTGCTTCAGTAAATTTTCTAGCCCCTTTTAACTCAGAGCAAACAGAAAACTATATACACTTTCCCAAATGGGAGTTTACCCTGTCATATTGTGGCAGATGCACCCACAGACATTTTCTAACATTAGATTTAGTCATGCCAAAGTCCTGTATTAGAACTTGTGTCCCCATTTGCACAGGTGGTGCTATCTGTCCTTGTCCTATCTCTGTTCCCCTTGCATGCATTCAGTAAACCATACCTCTCAACTGTCCAAATTTTTGCCTCATAGTTTTGGTCTGTTCCGCATATAATTTGTGGTTTTCTGACAAATCACTGGGATAATCTGAGGATTGAAGTCACTAAATAATGACATACGTTTGGGTTTCAGACTTCAAATCCTCCAGAAAATGTATATTAACACAAACCCTGTTAATCTGGCTACTTTCTAAGTTTATTAGAGCATTATTTAAAATCAGTACCTATTTTTGGGCCTTTGCCCCCTCATTTTCATAGGTTCATAGATTAGTACTAAGCTAAATGCCCTTGTGAGCCATTTTAAGCCTAGCCAATTATCCCTTGTGAGACTCAAACCCTGCACCTTATGTTTGTAAGGCAAACAACACCTTAACCATTAGGCCACCCTCCCAACCCCTTTGTCAGCCTTTGTCCAGATGTTTTGTCCTAAGAGGGTTCAGAGTTATGCAGTAAACCTCAGTTTTTAACCTTAAGAAAAATGTGCATGAACTGGTCCTAAATAAACTAATTTGTGTGCCAAGGATGCTGGGGAGACAAGTGCTTAATAGACTGCTCACTTCCTACAGTTTCAGACTTCATTTTATTTTCATTAAACTGCTTGCCCTGTAAATGCTAATTATAACATTTGTTGTACATGTAGCACAGAACATATTGTTTATATTTGTTTCTGATTAATAGCTTGCACCGGGTAGACCCACTGTCTGCAACTAAAGGTATTTGCTTATTAGGTTCTTAGATAAGTACCAGGCTAGCTGCCCTGATGGACCATTTTAAGCCTAACCAATTTCCCTTGGTGAGAATCAAACCCCCCCCGTACCTGTTGCCTGCAAGTTAAACACCTTGGTCATTGTGCCAAAAACCCCAAGAAAACAAACATTTTATATCTTTGCAAGAGATGACCTCCTGTAGAATTTTCTCAGAACATTTTTTCATGGTTTTGCTCCTTATCTTTTTTTTTTAAACAAGAAACATCTTTATTGAATTCACTTATGACATAGGCAATCATGCATTTATGTAAATGAAAAACCATGTTGACATATTTTCAGTTGCAAGCATTATAAATCACATATAATAGTTGTCTTATCAAATATTACATAGCACATTCAGTTCCTGCCTTCCCTTAAACCGCATTCCTCTTCCAAAATATAATTCTGCATGTATAGTTACCGCAGTTTAATTTTTATGTAATTTGCTCCCTACCATTTTCTAAAGCTCCCACTTGCAATTCCTTTTTTTATGTTACTTTATTCACTACTTTTATTACAGGTGCTTTAGACTTTGATTTCCATTTTCTAGTAATTGTTTTTTAGCAATCACCAGAATTAAAACTCAGTTAGGCCTTACTATGTCTATGCAATTCAGATTCTGTAATAGTTAAAAAAAAAAAAAAAAAAAAAAAAAATTAATTTACTTAGTGCCATCAATTTGCGAACCCTGTATTTCTGACAGAGTAGTCTGCAGGGAATTTTTAAAGTCTGCCAGCTCTTAACACAAAAATATGTCTCCAATATTCTCTTTCTTCCCCATCATACCTCCAACATCTGCAATCTACCTGAGGAAAAATTATTTTGGAGTCTGCTTGGGGTATAAAAGTACCTATGCAAACACTTCCAAGCAAAGATCCTAACTCTTCTAGACCTTGTTGGATATTTGGGAGCCATATATGTACATATCCTCCCATTGTTTCTTTGTGAATTGCTTATTCAGTCTCTCTTCCCAATCCTTTCTAACCTCCTCTGATTGATTCCTGTTACCATGCCGTATTTTATATGCCCTACTAATTTTCCCTTTAACAGCAGCTTCTTTTCTAGATTTTACTAAAAACTCTACCAGTGCTGGTCTGTCTTTGGATCCCCCCTATTCCTTTCTGTTTGCCTATACTCTGATATCCGTGCTTAGAGAATGGGCGACCTGTACATTGCCATCTGATTGGAGAGCAAACGTTCTCCAGCAGGGTGATAATGTACAGGTAATGCATGCCGGAAAACGAGTCCAGTGCTTCTTGTCAGTATATTAAGGTGCCGCGAAGCTCGAACAGTAAGGAAGCTAATGGCCACCATTGTTTTATACTCACTAGGTAGCACTTTTGCTATTTAGCGAGTGCAAAATTAAAACAAAAAAATTTTAAAAAGTGTGCATGTGTTTGTTTCTGTGTGCGTGTGTAAGTGTATGGTTACTTGCATGCATGAAAGTGGAAGTGTGTGTGTGTGTACGGTTATGTTTACGTTTCTGTGTGTGTGTGGGTGTTTGTGTGCATGAAAGCACGTGTGTGTGTGAAAGAAAGAAAGCAATCGAGCAGCAGATGCAAGTCATTTAAAACTAAGAGGTATGCAAACCTCTCAACATCAAGAAATCTAGATAAAGCCTAAAATAATGTGGGGCAAAGGCTAAAAAAGCGACAGATTTTAAATATTCCTCTTAAAAATTTGAAAGTATCTTTAACAGAAATTGTTGACATGCATTTTCTGAAGCATATGAAAGTCTGAAACTCAAATGTAACTCATTATTTAGTAGCTTCAACCACCCAATAATTTGCCATCAATCCACAAATTTATGCAGCAGACAGAGAAAATGAGGCAAAATATATGGACTTTCAGAGAAAATGTGGATAGCTGACAGGTGTGGAGGTATGAAACTTCTGATGACTGACGCTATTAACCAAGTGTAATCTTGTGCGTTTTTAAAGGTACTTCTGAATGTGTGTGCGCATGTGAGAGCGAGTGTCGACTTACTAAGACAGTTACATATACTACAGCAAGTATGAAACCTTAGGCAAAGAAACTATTTTACATCAAAAATATTAAATATATGTATAGTAATTAAAAACAAATACAAAACCGTTCAAAACCTCATTTTGTAAGTGCAGTAATGCCCTCCAGGGTGTGTGTTATGGTATAAGTAATGCTTTTCCAGGGATGTAGAGGCCCTCTGCCTGCAGCTTTGGGCCTCAGAACACCCCTGGGAGGGTCTTATTTACACAATAGCACACACCCTGTTGGGCATTATTGCTTGCTTGATAGAGAAAGCAATCACTAGCCTGCAGTCCAAATGTATCCTTGGCCTCTTCCCATTCTATTACCTTTCCCTCTCTAATTATTTGCTCCCAATACCTCAGTTCCTTTGCAGTTTTCTCCTGTAAATTCCAGCCCCCTCTTGCCTATTGTCTGTACCCTTATTTGCAGTCATCCCTATCGGCAGACACTCCTTTCTCCATTCCCATGTTGGCTTAGTTCTTAGAATCGTTTCTGCTACTTTATGAATATAATATTCTGTATGGTTATTGTTATTCTCCTTAAGGATCTGCATCCAAAACCCCAGTCTCTCCTTATTTCTTGAGCTCCCCATTTCATCATCATCCCTTTCCACTTTAAATTGTAGTTTTCTGCATGTGCTATGTATAGGAGCCTTAATTGTGTAGCTGTGAAATCCCCCTTCAAATCACTTAATCCCAATCCACTTTGTACTCTTGGAAAGTTCAACTTATCTCACTTGACTCTTCCCCCCCCAGGTAAAATATTTCAGCTCTGTATTAATTGCTGTCCACAACTTCTGATGTTCTTTGTGTTTCACTGTTGTAGTCATCACATTTGGGTTATCCCTGCCCAGGGTAGCCCTCGGCCGGCCCAAATACCAGAGGCTTAGTATTTCTGCATCGGTTGCTGTCGCTTCAGGACTGACGTCAGGTCGTCAGTAGTATAAAGTAGGGCAGCCGACGCCATTACATCAGTCTTTCTTGCAGCGGAGTCCGAAGCAGAAACAGTTTGCACGAGTGCAGGTCGGCCACTACCCGAGTTTCGTCTTCCGAATTGAAGCTGAAGTCTTCTAAAGCTAAGTACCCCATTTAGGATCCTTTTTCTTGCACTAACCGATGTCAGAAAAAGTTAATAATCGTCTTGCCTGTGGAAAGCAAATACCACACCAAGACTTTCATTCTTACTGCATCACTTGCTTAGACCCAGACCATGACGTCCCTCGCTGGCGCTTTTGTGCTTTGTTCAACGCCAGAACTATACGCTGTTGGGCCCTTATTGTAGCTAGATATTTTCGCTTACAGTCCTCTAATTCTGATATGGCTTCGGTAAACCATCCAACAGCAGATCTTCCGAAAAAATGTAAGGATAAAGACAGACCGCACAGGTCCAAACCTACCGACGATGCTTCTTTTAAGCTAGTCGTCAGTTCTCCGGTCCTCAGTGAGGTGCTTTCGCAGCCCCTGATGCCTGCTTCTGTAGATTCGCAGGCTGCTACCGAGACCCTTTTGGAATCTGGAATGCCGCAAAACTCTTCTTCGACTAAGGATCCTACAGTTGTCTCTCACTTGGATGGATCCAGAGCCACTGAGCAGGCATCGGCTTCCAAGGAAGTACTTTGCACTACCGATTCTTGACAGAAACTGACGACCCAATCTCAGGCACCTGTTGCCTCAGTCTCAAATGCTTAAAATTGCGAAAGACCTTATCATGCTGATCAGGGGAAGCCAAGCTACCCCTTCCAAAAGAAAAAGAGATCTGTCCCCAGTAGTTTTGTCTGAACAGGAGTCTGATGACTCTGATGCATCTGAATATGAAGACATGCAACCCCTCTCTGCTTATGAGGATTCTGATGCAGAGGATTCCATTCCTTCAGCCTCTCCACCCAAGGACTTTTGCTGTGGGGAAGCCCTTCATACCTTAAGGGAGCATTTCCTGGAATTCAGTTAGACTCCTGACACCTTCCCTCCTGCACACAGAAAACCTGACCGGTATTAAGAGTCCCTGACTCTCACAAATTTCTTTTTAAAAATACTACTGCTGACCCTGAGGTAATTTCTCAAGGGCCTAAAGGAATTTAAGCAACCTCTACTAAGAATCCCACCCCTTCAGATAGGGATTCCCAAGTACTAGACAGATGGGGTAAAAAAGTATACACCTCTGCTACTCTTGCTGTCAGAGCACTAAATTGCCAGTTCCGTATGCTAACATTTCAGCAACATACCATGAACTCCTCAAACAAAAGGTGTCTTCCTTTCCTGGTTGTGCTGAATCTAAAGAGTTACAAGAGTTAATGCATTCTGCAAGTCAAGTGACTAAGCACACCTTACACTGCGGTTTTGATGCCCTAGAAGCTTCTTGCAGGGCAGCAGTCACCAGTTCTGTCCTTAGAAGGCATGCATGGCTTAAGGAACAGCCCTTGCCACACCATGTTAAATCTAAATTATTGGATGCACCCTTGCACAAAGACAACTTATTCAGCACTAAGTCAGAGGAGGTCTTAAAAAAGGTGGAAGAAAAAGCTAAATCTATGCAGACAGTTATGGATTTCCAAAAACTCCAACAAAAAGCAGAAAGGAACGCCACCACAGAGATGGTGAAGTTAGTCCTTTATTGACATATCCTGGTACCTCGGCAATTCGCCTTCAATGGAACAGTTAATCACACAAAACCATCTCCTTAAATACAATAACAATTAACTCATCAAATAACTATTTGATTGTTTAATTAATTAATTAAACCAATTTGTTCTTTGGACTGCAAACTCAGCTATGGGTGCAGCCTTTGCTCCTACTTCTGCAGTCATATATGGGGGAGTTCGAAAAAGAATTTGTTTCAAAATAACTTTTTCATTAGCAATGTTATTTTTTATAAAAGATACATTGACAACCTCATTTTTGTGTGTAGGGGAAGGCCATCCCAATTTGGTGTTTTCATGCAGGATTTGAATATGAATTCACATGGGCTTAATTTTGTGTTTGAATATTCAAAAGAAAAATGTTTCCTTTTTGGATGTAGAATTTTATGTTGGGGAAGATTATAAGGTGCAATTTAGACAGTTCAGGAAACCGACTTCGGTGAATAATTTTTTGCACGCAAGCAGCATGCACCCTCCACATTTAATTAAGGCATTACCTGAAGGGAGATTTAAAATGATTTTAAGAAATACCTCTGATCCAAAATTATGGGATGAAACACTTAATGAAGTTTTTCTCAGACTTCATAACAGAGGGTATTTGGAAGAAACATTATTAGCTATTAAAAATAGGATATGTGGAGGACAGAAAATAAGAAAAGGCTACAGTAGACAATGTCCAGTTGTAAAGGATGAAAAATTGTTTTTCGTCTCCAGATATTCAGATTTTTCATTAGTAGTTGAGAAGATTATAAGACAGTTTTGGCATTTAATTTGTGAAGATATGACTGTAGGATGTTTGTTTCCTAAACATGTTACATTTTCATATAGAAGATTTAGCAATTTGAAAGAATTGTTAAATCAAAAGCTGGAGCATTCAACGGATGGTTTGAATGTTGGCATGCAAAAGTGTGGTAGATGTGTGTGTCACATGGTTAGAAATTTAGATGGAAAGAAAATTAATGGAAAAAATACCGGGCGTTTGAAAGATTTAACTGTTTGTCACATGGGGTAGTTTATGTTTTGGGTTGTGATTGTGCCAAACCGTTATGGTAATTGGTCAAACTACTAGAAAGTTCAAAGTTCATATTTTTGAACATTTAGGAGACGTGAGAAGGGGGAATCTGGACAGTCCTGTAGCCTCACATTTCATTGGTGCACACAATAGTAACGCAGATGGATTTATTTTTAGTGTTTTGGCGAGGTCTCATTTTGAGGTAGGCAATTTAAAAGTTGAACTCAATAAATTAGAATTTAAGATGATTCTTAATTACCATACTTTATATCCAAGAGGTATGAATTTAGATATGGGTATACCATTATAAAATATTTTGGAAAAAAAAAATTTTGAGATGTATTATTATGTTTTGTATTTAAGTAAATTTGGTATTATAGAATCTTGCATTATGATGTGTTATGTCATAAATTATATCACATTTTTGCAATATTTTATAAGAATTTATATCATGAAGTCTAAGTATATATTACATTTGTTTTATGTAGAGAAATGGTAGATGTGTTATATAAAATATGATAAAATATATTTGTATTTGAAGTATTCACTTACTCATCTATTCAATGTTATATAATATGTTTTCGGACTGCTGACTATCATTCTTGAAATGTGTTAATAAAATTTTGGTTTACGAGGGAAATGTATTAGGACAATGAAGCATTTGAGTTTGCAATCCAAAGAACAAATTGGTTTAATTAATTAAACAATCAATTAGTTATTTGATGAGTTAATTGTTATTGTATTTAAGGAGATGGTTTTGTGTGATTAATTGTTCCATTGAAGGCGAATTGCCGAGGTACCAGGATATGTCAATAAAGGATTAACTTCACCATCTCTGTGGCGGCGTTCCTTTCTGCTTTTTGTTGGAGTTTTTGGTTCGTTTGGGTTTATTGGAGTTAAGGATTTCCTACAGGTCCAGCCACCCAGGTTCAGCAGGCATTGCCCCTCCAAGCACTGGTCCTTCCTGCTCCCACCAGATCAGTTCAGCCCAGACCCCAGGAAAGCAGGCCCCCCCCAGACAGCAGCCACATGGAATGCAGAGCTCAAAACAGTGGCATTCCTCCACTTCAAAACCAGGGAGTCCTAAGCCACCCCCTCATGGAAAGAACTCACAATGACTGACTTAGCCCTAGGAGGAAAACTCTCCTTTCACGCAAGCACCTGGGCCACCATTACCATCGACCGCTGGGTCCTCAACATAGTGTCCCAGGAATACAAATTTTCTTTCCACACTCTTCCAAAAGGGTTCCCAGATTTGCCTCCAAACCAATGGGCAGAGGCACAAAAGCAAGTCCTTTCCCTGCTGTCTATGAGGGCAATAGAGCACATTCCTGCAGAACAGAAAAGCCAAGGTTTCTAGTCCAGACTTTTTCTGGCACCTGGTGCCCCATCCTCGATCTATCCATTCTAAACACCTTCCTGGTGATACCAAAATTCAATATGCTCACCCTCCAGCAACTGCTACCCATGCTCTCCAAGGATGCTTGGCTAGCCACCCTAGACCTAAATGAGGCCTACCTCCACATTCCTGTCAGGGAATCATGCAAGAAATATCCAAGTTTCAGGGCAGGATCTCTGCACTTCCCTTTGGCTTATTTACTGCTCCCAGAGTTTTCACAAAATGTCTGGCTCTCACCATTGCCTTTCGTAGACAAAGGAGTATTCAGATTTACCCGTATGTAGACGACTGCCTAATTCAGGCAGGCAGGAAAAGCTGCTCAAGCACCTGGCCTTTGTAAAGGACCTACTGACCTCCCTAGGGTACACCATCAACGAAAGGAAAAAAAAATCCAAACTAGTACCCACCCAAAGGATTATATTCCTGGGAGCAAGCATGGACACGGCATCCCAGATGGCATTCCTTACACCATAAAAGCAAACTTGGCTGACAGCCTACTTCTCTCAACTAGCTACCAGACCCCAGTTATCTGCAAGGAAAATCCTGCAAGCTCTGGGGTTCAAGGCATCTTGCATTCTACTCATTCCATATGCCAGACTGCATATGAGGAAACTTCAGCAGTACCTAAAAAGTCTTTGGTGTCCATTCTTTCAAGACCTGGAAACTCTTATACCAATGATACCTTGCCTAAGGAAAGATTTTCTTTGGTGGGCAGCAACCTTCTCCCACAACAAGGGACTACCTTTCTCACCACCGCCCGCTGCCCAGACCCTTACCACAGACGCATCAGACTATGCCTGGGGTGCACACCTGGACGGCAGGTGCATACAGGGCCAATGGAGCCCACAGCAAATCTATCTGCACATCAACCAAAAAGAGATGTTAGCTGTCCAGCATGCATCGACAGCTTTCAGGCCTCTTCTCTACCCAGGGACTCTCCTGATCAAAACAGACACCACTGTGATGTGGTATATCAACAAGCAGGGAGGGGCTCACTCCTACCGTCTATGTAGGCTGGCCATGACCCTTTGGCAGACAGCCTCTGCCGTGCAGCTCCACCTGTTAGCACAATTCCTGCCAGGTTCTCTAAACTCTCTGGCAGACCGCTTAAGCAGAAATCTTCTGGACCCACATGAGTAGCAGCTAGACAAAAGAACCTTCACCCTAATGACTTAGAAATGGAGCATTTCTCCCCGGGCCTCCGCTGAAAACAGGCTCTGTGGAACCTAGTCGGACTTTCCCGGTCAACAAATGTTAAATAAAAAAAATAAAAAAATAAAAAAAATGGGGCACCCCGAAGGTCGACCTCTTTGCCTCCCACATCAACCATCAGCTCAGCAAATTCTGCACCAGGGATCATCAATGCATGGCTTGGAAAGTGGATGCCCTATCTTTCCCCTGCGTCAGTCTATCGGTCTATGCATTTCCTCCACTACATCTCACCAGGTACTGCTCAAAATAAGGGAGGAAAAAGAAAGGACAATTCGTATCGCTCCAGACTGGCCTCTCCAGCACTGGTACCCACTGCTGCGCAGCCTGTCCCCACTGCCACCATGGCATCTCACTCAGACCCCAACCTTCCTTGCTCAGAGGGAAGGAGAATTCATACATCCCCAACTGCAGACCCTCAGTTCGGCAGCCTGGCTTATTCCCTGACCACTGATCAATCTGCCAACCTCATTAAACAGGTTCTAGATGTTGTACATGAGGCCAGACGCCCTAGCAATAGAAAGTCTTATGCTGACAAGTGGAGAAGGTTCTGCGCCTGGCTTCAGGCTAAGGGAGCCGATACAGCACAGACCTCCCTACCTCTCATCCTGGATTACCTAGCTGATCTGCTACACAGTGGTCTCTCTTTTTCCTCTATTAAAATTCATGCCTCTGCTATCTCTGCTCATTTCCACACTGAGCAGCTCCTTTGCTCACTCCCTCTGATCAAACAATTCCTAAGAGGAGCTAGCAACTTGAGGCCACCCAGAAAAACATCTACCCTAGCTTGGGACTTTAACATTGTGTTGGAAAAACTCACCCTGCCCCCCTTCAAACCAGCATCTTCAGCAGAGTTAAAATTTCTCTCCTGGAAGACTGTTTTTCTTCTGGCCATCACTTCAGCCAGAAGAGTCTCTGAGCTACAAGCACTCATGGCTGTGGAGCCCTTCATCATCTTCGATGCTGACAGGGTTTCCCTCAGGACTAACCAATCCATCATGCCCAAAGTGGTGTTCAGTGTGGCTCTCAACTTATCCATTCATTTGCCCACCTTTTTCCCTAACCCACAAAACAAGGGGGAAAGGTTCCTGCACTCACTAGATGTGCACAGATAGCTCAGATTCTATCTAGACAGGACTAAATTATTCAGAAAGTCTGATCAATTACTGGTTAGCTTTGCTGCAGGGGCAGAGGGCAAAGCCATCTCCAAACAATTTCCAAATGAGTAGCACACTGCATCCATTTCTGTTACAAGTAACACCGAAAACCTCCCCCTAAGGGGGTCAGGACTCACTCCACCAGAGCAGCCTCCATCTCTGCAGCTTTCCTCAGAGGAGTCCCTACCAGGGACATCCTGGAGGCTGCCACCTGGACATCTGTTCACACTTTCACCAAGCATTACCATCTGCCTATCTTCTCCAAATCCAGGGCAAGCTTTGCCACTGCAGTATTGCAGGGCATCCTAGCCAACCCCTAGTCTCCTTGACTGCCTCCACCCTTTACTTCAGCTTTGGGATGTAGATGACACCCAAATGTGATGACTGCAACAGTGAAACATAAAGAACATAGTACAGTTGTGTACAATTACCATAAATGTAGATGTTCGAGTGTATTCACTGTTGCAGTCCTGGTTTCCCTCCCTCCATCCCCCCTCTTCTTTCTCTCTCTCCTTACAAGGTACTTTTTGGTATTTACTTTCTACTGGTGGGGTTCTTCCACCATAACCTGGCTGCCACTTGGGGGCTCCTGACAGGACAAGAATAACTGTTGTAATGGCGTTGGCTGCCTTACTTTATACTACTGATGACCTGACGTCAGTCCTGAAGCGACAGCAACTGACGCAGAAATGCTAAGCCTCTGGTATTCAGGCCGGCTGAGGGCTACCCTGGCAGGGATAACCCAGATATGATGACTGCAACAGTGAATACTCTCAAACATCTACATTTATGGTAAGTGCACATAACTGTACTTTCTAGTTGATAAAAATATGTCTGACCTGTATATAAAACCTAAAGAGACTAAAAACATTTTCACTGCTTGCATCTTGCTGTCAAGAGCTTCCAGTTTTTCAGTTTTTGTATTTTTTAGTCTATTTCCACATATCGTTAGCTACCATAACAGAATCCTTTTTAGTCCATACTCCTAAATACTTAATTTGTAATGTCCCCATAAATATGGATTTTGCTGAACCAATTTTGTGTGGGTACATGATTTACATCTATTGCCTATTTTGTCTTCATTAATTTTATTATCATGAAAAGACTTGAAACTGTCTCAGAATGTTGCACAACACTGAGATGTCTTTTTTTTTGTTGTTGTTTATATCAGGTACAAAATAATATCGTCTGCAAATAAAGCAAGTTTTGCTCCTTTTCTTCAACTTAAAAAACAGATGCTAATGGAAAATAGTATTTAAGAGGAGGAGTGAAATTTATAGGAAAGCAGGAGTTGCGCAGTTTATGTAATTGTGGAGTGAATGAAAAATGCTGAAAAGGAAATGTGTGTATTGCAGGAAAGTAATAAGGGAAGTATTGTTATGGATTGTTTTCTTTTCTGTTACAATGTGTGTACCTGTGTCACTTTTTAAAAATGTCTTGTTGAAAAATATAAGACTACAGCCTGGTCAGGAAGTGCAACGCTGTTGTGGAAGGCAGACATGTAAAAGGTAAATCAGAGGAATAGGATTCAGTGAAATGAAGCCTGAAAGCTGAGACCAGAAAGGAATCGGATGTCAGGCAGAGCTAAAGTACTGGGTGACAGACTGTGGTATTGTGCTTAAGAAAAGAGGAGAGAAGCCAGTATGTATGAAAAAAGACGAGCAGCTACACAAGAGAAACCGTGTTGGAGAGGTAGGTAGGGGCCACATCAGTAGCGTCATTTAAATGTTGGAGGTGCTTTGTGCATATGATGAGACAGAGTGCATTTAGCGGAGCAGAGTGAGTTGATGTGAAGAGAAACGTATATTTAAGCCAAGTATATTAACACATCATGTTGCTCCTAACACTTGCAAGTTCGATGCTTAACAATGTGGAACCTCGGACAGAATTAGAGGGAGTGAGGATGACTAGAGGTTGGATGGGGAAGGATGGAAGAGTGCAGATTATTAGGTGGTCAGCGCTTTACTGTAAGAAAGGATAAGCAGAGTGCAGACAGTAGTTGTGAGTACAGATCAGCATGTTTCAGTACAGACCTTTACACTGTTTCATGTTTATTTGCAGAGAGACCATGCTGCAGGCCTTGAGGTTTGTCATTCAGGGAGCTGGTGCCAAAGTGGATGCAGCTATCCGAAAGAACATCACCTGTGCTTTGCTTGGAATGTTGGGACACGAGGAGGTAAGATGTACTGTTTTCATTTATTTACCTTGGCTCAAGAAGTACGACACTAGGTTGCACGCAGGACTGCACTTCAAAAGTGTTTGATTTGTAGTTTGATAATGGAATTGTTTGAGTATTTTGTTACACCTTCCAGGCTGTTTACTTGATTCAAACACACACACACACACACGCTCTTAATTCTTTTTGAAGCTTATTTTCCTTAGAGTAAGTTTACGTGTACAATTGCTTGATGAGACAGCCAGCCATACAAGTGCATTTAACATTCTCTGATTCTACTCCATCTCTGTTTCCTCTACCTGCCTCATATATTCTTCATTGCTTCTGTGGATTCCCTGCCTTGCTACCCATTGTTGGTCACCTATTCAGTGGGTACAACCCTTTCTTTGAAGTACTTTTGCTGATCCTGGAAGTAGTTGCCTACTACACTACCTCTGCTCCAACGCACCCTCGCACATGCCCACATGCACATGCACATGCGTAAACACACACATGCACTCACTCTTTTCTTCACGGACTCGTGAATATCTGTTTGACAGAGTTTCATGCACCCTTGTAAAATTTCCTGTGCCCCTTCTTATCTTTGCTTTGAAAAGCCTCTCCTCCTCTAATCTCTGGTCATACTGTGTCTCACACCACCTTCTGATGGCTTTCCTATGGACTCCTTCCAGCAGCTTGACATCCTTTGATGGTATGGTCTCCAGAACTGCGTGCAGTGTGGCCATGCCAGGGTGTGGTAATGAGTGACTGTTACTTGTTTGCTGCTATGAGCACACTCCCCTGCATTCTGTTCACTGCTGTAATGGCTGTCTCATTCCAGTCTTTGTGGTCCAGTCCATTCTGATAAATAGTAAAAACCAATGTCATTTTCTTTCTGTGTTGCTTTCTGTTCCATTCCTCCACCTAATACTTCACACCAAGGCTGTTGTGGCCCAGTCATGACTTTGCATTTGGTTTCACTGAACCTGAACTGCCATCTTTTTGCCCTCTTGACCAGTCTTTCCAAGTCTGAAACTTTTTCCCCCTCTAAACCCTTTACTGCACCACATCATTTTCTAAACCTGTTTTGTTTCCTGACATAGTTGTCTGAAATGCATAGTGACAGGACCAGGGTTGGCCTCTGAGGTACTCCTGACATTTCCTGTACTTAGCAGTGTGCCTACCACCATAAACCTGTGTCTGTGTGTGTTACCCTGTAGCATCCTGCTATCACTCTCAATAGATGTTCTTCATGTTTCACTGTTGCAGTCATCACATTTGGGTTATCTGCTTGCAGTAGCCCTCAGTCGGCCTGATTAACAAAGTCTTGGGTCCTGCGTCAGTTGCTGTGTCTTCTTCCGTGAAAGACATGCATAAAACATGCAGCCAACGCCATTACATTAGTCTTTCTTGCCATGCGGTGCCCGAAGCAGAAGCAGTTCGCAAGTGCCAGTCGGTCTACTCCTGAAATTTTTGTTTTCGTGTTTCAGAACCAAAGTCTTCAACTAAAAGCTAAGTACCCCTTTGTGTAAACTTTTTCTTGCTCTAAACCAATATCAGTAGAAGTAAGTAATTGCATTTCTTGTGGAAAGCAAATACCTCATAAAGATTTTCATTCGTACTGTATTCCTTGCCTAGGCCCTGACCACGACGTACCTCGCTGTTGGTTCTGTGCCTTATTTAAACCTCAAACTATCCGTCATCGGTATATTTCTGCTTCTAAATATTTTGGTGCTCGGTTCAATTATCCTGATATGTCTTCAGTAAGCCATCCGACTACCGACATTCCAAAAAAAACGCAAAGATAATGACAGAGACAGGCCACCTAGGTCCAAAGCTGCCAACGACGCTTCTCCTAAGCCAGTCGCCAGTTCGCCGGTACTCAGTGAGGCGCTTTCGCAGCCCCTGATACCTGCTACTTCAGATTCGCAGGCCTCTACTGAGACCCATTCGGAGTCTGGTATGCCGCGAGATGCTTCAACTGTGGAAACTGCGGATGTCTCTACCTTGGATGGGTCCGGAGCCGCTGCGCAGGCACCAGTTTCTGAGGGTGTAGTCAAGCCTACTGACTTGCATATTAAACCAACGCCATCTTCTTCTTCAAGGCCTAAAACACAAACCATGCCTAGAAAACTGACGCCCAGACCGCATGGTCAGGCCTCTATGCCTAAAAAACAAATGATAAGAATGGCTGAAGACCTTATTACTTTAATCAGGGGAAGCCAACCTTCCCTCTCTAAGAGACCTAGGACTGAGTTTGTTTATGATACTTCTGACCAGGATTCTGAAATTTCTGTTTCATCTGATGACCAGGATTTACCCTTATCTACCTATGAGGATTCTGATGCTGAGGACTCAATTCCCTCTGCTTCCCCCCAGAGGATTTCGCTTTTGGTGAAACCTTGCATACTCTCAGGGAGCATTTTCGTTGGGAAAGTCATGATTTCTCTGATTCTAAAAAGAGGCTTAGGGATTTCTTACTCCTGCCCCAGCACAGGCCTTTAGCCATACCTCCTGTACTAGACGTGGATTATGCTTTTTCGGAATCCAGCTTGGCCCCTGACTCTCTACCTCCTGCTCCCAGAAAACCTGATAGATAGATATTATAGGTTCCTGATTCTCTCAAGTTCCTTTTCAAAATTCCTACTGCGGATCCTGAGACCATTTCACAGGGACCCAAGGGTGTTAAAGCTACTACTGCCAAAAATCCTACCCCCTCTGATAGAGACTCCAGAGCGCTGGATAGATGGAGTAAGAAGGTATACACTTCTGCAGCTTTGGCCATTAGGGCCTTAAACTGCCAGTTTCATATGTTAAAGTATCAGCAACAAATTATTGGATTGCTTAAACAGAAAATGATGTTGATTCCTGATTGTGCTGAAAATAAGGATTTACAGGATTTAATGCATTCTGCTGAACAAGTTGGAAAACATACTTTGCAATGTGGTTTTGATTCACTAGAGGCATCATGCAGGGCTGCTGTAACTGGGTCTGTACTTAGAAGGCATGCTTGGCTTAAGGAGCAATCCTTGCCAGATCACGTTAAAGCTAAATTACTGGATGCTCCCTTAATTCAGGACCGCCTGTTTGGCAACAAGGCAGAAAAAGTTCTTAAAAAGATGGAGGAAAAAGCTAAATATGCAAACTGTTAAAGATTTTTTTTACAAGTACAACCTCCAAGATTTAGTAGGCATATGCCTTCTAAGAATTGGTCCTTTCTTGCCTCTTCCAGACGTTCTCAGTCCAAACCCAGATCCAGCAGAGCATCCAGGCTTCAGTCCTAGGGTACGCACAGGACTAAGCAGTGGGGGGCCTCCACTTCCAAATCTGTGAGTAATAAAACTCCCCCTCCCATGGTAAACTGTCCCAATGACTTATTTTTAAAACTTCCAAGCACTTTTCAACTGACTGCCCCTTTAGGGGGAAAGATTGCCCTGCATGCAAAGAACTGGGAACTCATTACCCAGGACAAATGGGTTTTAAAAATAGTGTCCCAAGGATACAGATTTCACTTCCACGCATTACCAACCCCACGTGGTTGGCCGGATCTACCCCCAAATCAGTGGGCAGAGGCACAAAAGCAAATACTCTCTCTCTCTCTTAAGCATGGGGGCTATTCAGTTGGTACCAGAAGAGGAAAAGGGGCAAGGTTTCTACTCAAGACTTTTGCTGGTACCCAGAAAAGACCATTCATGGCGTCCTATCCTGGACCTGTCTACTCTAAACACCTTTTTGGTGATTCCAAAATTCAAGATGCTGACTCTTCACCAGTTGCTTCCTATGCTAGGCAAAGATTCCTGGTTGGCAACTCTAGATTTAAAAGAAGCATACCTGCACATCCCAATCAGTGAATCTTGCAGAAGATACCCTTCAAAGCAGGCTACACGCACTGCCAGTTCTCTGCACTGCCCTTTGGCTTACCTACTGCGCCCAGGGTATTCACAAAGTGCCTAGCTCAAGTCATTGCATTTTCCAGGCAAAGAAATATTCAAATATACCCATACCCGGACGATTGTCTAATTCAGGCAGAAAGCCAGGACATACTTTTGAATCATCTGGCCTTTGTACAAAGGGTGCTATCTTGTCTGGGGTACACCATAAACGAAAAGAAATCACACCTGGTACCTTGTCAACAAATTATTTTCCTGGGAACAAGTTTGAATACAGCTTCCCAGATGGCTTTCCTCACGCCAGACAAACAATTCATTTGACAACCTACTTCAAACAAGTGGCCACAGAAACCCTGCTATCTGCAAGGCAAATACTGCAAGCCTTGGGGTTCATGGCCTCCTGCATTCTTCTAATTCCACATGCAAGACTGCATATGAGGAATCTACAATGGTATCTAAAAAGCCTATGGTGTCAACAGTCAGGATCTAGAAGCAGTGATTCCTATCATACCTTGCCTACGCCTAGAGTTCCTTTGGTGGGCAGAGGCCTCCCACCAAAACAAGGGACTGCCATTCACACTACCCTCTGCCGCCCAAACTTTAACAACAGACGCAGCAGACTATGCATGGGGGGTTCACCTGGCAGGGAAGTGCATTCAGGGCAAATGGAACCCAAGTCAAATGAACCTGCATATCAGTCAAAAAGAAATGTTAGCTGTACAGAATGCTCTGGCAGCCTTCAAGTGCCGCATTTTTCCAGGACAATTAATGGTAAAGACAGACAACACCACTGTTATGTGGTACATAAACAAGCAGGGAGGTACAAATTTTTACCCCCTCTGCAGACTAGCCATGGCATTGTGGAACACAGGCTTGAGCTACTAAGTGCATCTGCAAACTCAATTCCTGCCAGGAAAACTAAATACACTGGCAGATGGACTAAGCAGAAACCTCATGGACCCACACGAGTGGAAACTGGAACCAAGGATTTTCAAAATGTTGACAAGCAAATGGGGGAGCACAGGTATAGACCTGTTTGCCTCCCCCCAGAACTATCAGTTGGACAAGTTTTGCACAGGGACTCCACACAAACAAGTTTGGAAAGTGGATGCTCTGTCCTTCAGCTGGAAAAACCTATCAGTTTATGCCTTTCCTCCTCTGCCTCTGCTCTCCAAAGTACTACTAAAGATCAAGCAGGACAAACCAAAGACAATTTTGATTGCACCAGACTGGCTACGCCAACACTGGTGTACCCCCTCTTGCGTAGTGTCACTGTTGGCCCCCATGGCACATGCCTCAGACACCTTCCCTGTTGTCTCAGCAGGATGACCACATTCTGCCCCCTCAGCTTCAAACACTGAACCTAGCAGCCTGGCTAATTACCTAATCCCTCCTTTACCATCCCTCAGTAAACCAGTGATGGATATCATTTTAGAGGCAAGGAGGCCTAGTACTAGAAAATCTTATGTTGACAAATGGAAAAGATTCTGTTCCTGGAACCAATCTCAAGGGATGAGCACAGCAGCGCCCAATTTACCTCAGATTTTACTGTACTTAACTGAGATGCTTCACTAGAGCCTGTCTTTTTCCTCCATCAAAATTCACGCCTCAGCCATTTCAGCTCATTATAACACAGAACCTCCCCTCTTCTCTCATCCACTGCTCAAGCAGTTCCTCAGAGTGGCCAAAAAATTTAAGACCACCCAGGAGAGCTCCAATTCCAGCCTGGGACCTTAACTTTGTCTTGGAGAAACTCACTTTTCCTACATTTGAGCCATCTGCTACTGCAGACTTAAAATGTATTTCTTGGAAAACAGCCTTCCTATTAGCAATCACTTCAGCAGGAAGGTTATCTGAATTACAGGCCCTTATAGCGGTGGAGCTTTTCATCATCGTTCATGCGCACAGGGTGTCCCTCAGAACAAATCCCTCCTTCATGCCCAAGGTGGTATCCAGTGTGGCTCTTAATCAGTCCATTCATTTGCCAACCTTCTTTCCTAATCCACAGAACAAAGGGGAATGGATACTGCACTCCTTAGATGTGCACAGACAACTTAGATTTTACTTTGACAGGACTAAACCTCAAAGGAAATCTGAACTGCTGGTGGCATTTGCTGCAGGGACAGAGGGGAAGGCTATTTCAAAGCAAACCATTTCTAAATGGATAGGCCATTGCATTCATTTCTGCTATAAGCACAATGGAAAACTTATCCCACATGGGATCAGACCCCACTCAACCAGGGCTGCATCTACCTCTACAGCCTTTCTCAGAGGCGTCCCTACGAGGGACATCCTAGAAGCTGCTACCTGGAGTTCTGTACATACTTTCACCAAGCATTACCATTTGCCAATTTTCTCTAAATCCAGAGCTGGCTTTGCCACTGCAGTCTTGCAGGGCCTTATAGCTGGTCCTAATGCTACCTAAATTCCTCCTCCCATCCTTAGCTTAGGGAATCTACCCAAATGTGATGACTGCAACAGTGAAACACGAAGAACATAGTACAGTTGTGTACACTTATCATAAATGTAAATGTTCGAGTGTGTTCACTGATGCAGTCCTGGTTACCCTCCCTCCAGCCCCCTGACTTATTTTGGCTATACCTCTACTCTCTTTTACTATGCTTAAAAGCTTTTTGGTGTATTTGATTTTTTAGTTGGAGGTATAACCTTGTATATTTATATACTTAATTGCTTCCCATTAGGGGCCACCTGACATCTGGGGCAAGAAAAAACTAATGTAATGGCATCAGCTGCATGTTTTATACCCCTGACGACCTGACGTCATGGAAGAAGAGACAGTAACTGACGCAGAACCCAAGACTTTAATCAGGCCGACTTGAGGGCTACTACAAGCAGATTACCCAAATGTGATGACTGCAACAGTGAATACACTTGAACATCTACATTTATGGTAAGTGTACACAACTGTACTTTTTTCTTACAGCCTGCTGTATGGGACCTGGTCAGATATCTCTGAGCAGTTCAGTTAGACAGTTTGTGCCGGTACTCCAGTGACAGGTATTATTCTAATCAAGGTGGAAAAAAAATGGATTAAAATCTACTTACACCTTCTTACTGCAGGCTTCTGTTGGTTTTCCTGCATGTCACTATTCTCTGGGGGACATTAATTTTTCCTTTGAGATTTTCTGCACAAACATCCTTCCACAACTGTTAGGCTCACCAGTTTGTAGTTCTCCAGATTTTTTTCTTCCCCCATCTGGGTATGTCATACTTGCTGTTCTGTAGTCCTGTGACACTTCTGTGCATGTCAGTGATTTGCTGAAGATTTCAGTCAAGCGATAGACTAGACATAGCTAGATTACTTTTCAATGGCTCTCTAACCAGGAATCCACCTAATAGACGAGAGGAAAACAGGGGACCACTTTCAGGCTACAGAGTCATAAAATGCATTAGACCATTTCCCTGTAATGTAGTAAAGTAAACAAACTGAACCAGTTCAGTGTAACAGTATAAAAAAAATACATGCAACCACTGATAGGTGTCCATTGAGTAAACATCTGGAAACTTCTAGACTGCACAAAAAGTGATTAATTTAACAGCTTTCAAGTTCTACAGTGAGGAGTGGAACACATGTAACCACTTGAAGTCAAACAACATTTCCAGTCAGTACAGTGTGGGAATATATAAGACTGCAGTGGTGGTGCTGCGGTAGCGCTGTCTCCTCACAGTAAGACGTCCCTTTCGCTTCTCAACTAGAGCGTCTTCTGTCTGGAGATATGCTTGAATGGGCGTACCTTCGTTGAAGGTTGTGCGTCAGGTCTGGCTACTCGGCATGTAAAAATCTACTGCCAATCATTAGCAGACCGGAGTTCCGCTGTGGCAACCCCTAACCGGTTTAAAGCTGAAAGACACAACAACAACAGTGTGGGAATATATATAAATGTCTCTAATATGTACAGTATGATGTATGTAAATTACGTCATCAGTGCACTGTGGTAGTATGGGTAAATGTTTCCACTCTTTACACTGGGAGTCTGTACAGTATGAGAGTTTATGTAAATAACAGTTGCAGTGTGAGAACGTATAGTGTGGGAGTGTATGTAAATAACATCATTGTGCAGTGTGGAAGTACATCTAAATAACGTCCAGTCTGTGGGTGTGGAAGTACATCTAAATAACGTCCAGTCTGTGCATGTGGAAGTACGTGCAAATGACATCAGTCTACAGTGTGAGAGTACATGTAAATAACATCCGGTCTGTGCAGTATGGGAGTACATGTAAATAACAGTGTGCAGTGTGGGAGTACATTTAAATAACATCAGCGTGCAATGCGGGAGTACATGTAAATAACACTCTGCAGTGTGGAAGTACATGTAAATAACATCCGGTCCATGCAGTGTCTGAGTCTGCAGGGTGGGAGTACATGTAAATAACGTCAGTCTGCAGGGTGGGAGTACATGCAAATAACATCAGTCTGCAGTGTGGGAGTACATGCAAATGACATCAGTCTGCAGTGTGGGAGAAAATGTAAATAACGTCAGTCTGCAGGGTGGGAGTACATGCAAATAACGTCAGTCTTCAGTGTGGGAGTACATATAAATAACAGTCTGCAGGGTGGGAGTACATGCAAGTAACATCAGTCTACAGTGTGGGAGTAGATGTAAATAACAGTCTGCAGTGTGGAAGTACATGTAAATGACATTAGTCTACTGTGTAGGAGTACATGTAAATGACATCAGTCTACAGTGTGGGAGTAGATGTAAATGACATCAGTCTGCATTGTGGGAGTACATGTAAATTACAGTCTGCAGTGTGGGAGTACATGTAAATGACATCAGTCCACAGTGTGGGAGTACATGTAAATGACATCAGTCCACAGTGTGGGAGTACATGTAAATGACAGTCTACAGTGTTGGGAGTACATGTAAATGACATCGGTCTGCAGTGTGGAAGTACATGTAAATGACATCAGTCTGCAGTGTGTGAGTACATGTAAATGACATCAGTCTGCAGTGTGTGAGTACATGTAAATGACATCAGTCTGCAGTGTGGGAGTACATGTAAATGACATCAGTCTGCAGTGTGGGAGTACATGTAAATGACATCAGTCTGCAGTGTGGGAGTACATGTAAATGACATCAGTCTGCAGTGTGGGAGTACATGTAAATGACATCAGTCTGCAGTGTGGGAGTACATGTAAATGACATCAGTCTGCAGTGTGGGAGTACATGTAAATGACATCAGTCTGCAGTGTGGGAGTACATGTAAATGACATCAGTCTGCAGTGTGGGAGTACATGTAAATGACATCAGTCTGCAGTGTGGGAGTATATGTAAATGACATCAGTCTGCAGTGTGGGAGTACATGTAAATGACATCAGTCTGCAGTGTGGGAGTACATGTAAATGACATCAGTCTGCAGTGTGGGAGTACATGTAAATGACATCAGTCTGCAGTGTGGGAGTACATGTAAATGACATCAGTCTGCAGTGTGGGAGTACATGTAAATAACCTCTGTCTGTAGTGCGGAAGTATATGTAGATAACATCAGTCTGCAGTGCGGAAGTATAAGTAAATAACGGAGCTATGTCAAAATAAGGAATAACCATAACGTCAAGTTGCAAAACGGCAAGATGGAAACGATGGAAGTTTGTATTCATGAACGTACAGACTGTCAAAAATTTTCCCCTGGTAAGCAAATGATCAGCCAACAAAACTTCAAAAAAAAATTAGTAAATAAAAAAATAAAACCCACCCAAGTTGGGGGGCTGCACACCCCACACCCACCCAACTAAATATAAAAACTCTGAAATCACAGTACAGTGGAGAAAAGGGCAAAAATCACCATATTGGCCAACTTACTCCTTTCACGGCAAAAACGTATGACAATCTGGATTTTCGTGAATTCAAAATTTTGTCGTTTCCTTCTCACTGTTTTCAAACTCGACATTTTGACTTTTCTAGAATTTAAAGTAGATCTGTAAATAAAATTGCTCTACAGAGTTTCGGGAGTACATGCAAATAACGTCAATGTGCAGTGTAGACGTATATGTAAATAACATCAGTCTGCAGTGAGGGAGTATACGTAAATAACATCAGTCTGCAGTGAGGGAGTATACGTAAATAACATCAGTCTGCAGTGTGGGAGTACATGTAAATAACATCAGCGTGCAGCGTCAGAGTACATGTAAATAACACTCTGCCGTGTGGAAGTACATGTAAATAACAGTCTGCAGGGTGGGAGTACATGTAAATAACAGTCTGCAGGGTGGGAGTACATGTAAATAACATCAGTGTGCAGTATGGGAGTACATGTAAATAACATTAGTCTGCAGTGTCAGAGTACATGTAAATAACATCAGTCTGCAGTGTCGGAGTACATGTAAATAACATCAGCGTGCAGTGTTTGAGTATATATGTAAATAACATCAGGTCTGTGCGTGTGAAAGTGCATGTAAATAACATCCGGCCTGTGCAGTATGGAAGTACATGTAAATAACATCAGTTTGCAGTGTGGGAGTACATGTAAATATCAGTCTGCAGTGTTGGAGTATATTAAAATAAGTCTGCAGGGTGGGAGTACATGTAAATAACAGTGTGCAGTGTGGGAGTACATGTAAACGTCAGTGTGCAGGGTGGGAGTACATGTAAATAACATCAGTCTGCAGAGAAGGGAGTACATGTAAATAACATCAGTCTGCAGTGTGGGAGTATATGTCCCATTTCCTGTCCCAGGGACTCCTCATGCTTTGGAACAGGATTCCAGTCTACATTAGGCAGAGCCCCTCACTAACACTCTTCAAGAGAAACCTTGACGAGTGGATGGGAAACAAAAAATTTGCCATGGGGATCACTGCAGTGGCTCTGCTGGACAGAGGCACAGGGAACTAATGGCTCTGCTGGACAGAGGCACAGGGAACTAATCTAAGGGGACAGCGAAAGCCAACACATTCTGGCTGGGGTTATAGATGCACTCGGACAGATAGCCTAGTATTTACCTATGAACCCATGTAAATGGTCTGCAGGGTGGGAGTACATGTAAATAGCATCAGTCTGCAATGTGTGAAAAAATGTAAATAGCCTGCAGGGTGGGAGTACATGTAAATAATGTCAGTCTGCAGGGTGGGAGTACATGCAAATAACGTCAGTCTTCAGCGTGGGAGTACATGTAAATAACAGTCTGCAGGGTGGGAGTACATGCAAGTAACATCAGTCTGCAGTGTGGGAGTATATGTAAATAACATCAGTCTGTAATGTGGGATTATATGTAAATAACATCACTGTGCAGTGTAAAAGTACATGTAAATGTTTAGTCTGTTCAGTGTGGAAGTACATGTAAATGACATCAGTCTACTGTGTAGGAGTACATGTAAATGACATCAGTCTTCAGTGTGGGAGTAGATGTAAATGACAGTCTACAGTGTGGGAGTACATGTAAATGACATCAGTCTACAGTGTGGGAGTACATGTAAATGACATCAGTCTACTGTGTAGGAGTACATGTAAATGACATCAGTCTTCAGTGTGGGAGTAGATGTAAATGACAGTCTACAGTGTGGGAGTACATGTAAATGACAGTCTACAGTGTGGGAGTACATGTAAATGACAGTCTACAGTGTGGGAGTACATGTAAATGACATCAGTCTACAGTGTGGGAGTACATGTAAATGACATCAGTCTACTGTGTAGGAGTACATGTAAATGACATCAGTCTTCAGTGTGGGAGTAGATGTAAATGACAGTCTACAGTGTGGGAGTACATGTGAATGACAGTCTACAGTGTGGGAGTACATGTGAATGACATCAGTCTACAGTGTGGGAGTACATGTGAATGACATCAGTCTGCAGTGTGGGAGTACATGTAAATGACATCAGTCTGCAGTGTGGAAGTACATATAAATGAGAGTCTACAGTGTGGGAGTACATGTAAATAACAGTCTGCAGTGTTGGAGTACATGTAAATGACATCAATCTACAGTGTAGGATTACATGCAAATAACATCAGTCTACAGTGTGAGTGTACATGTAAGTGGCATCAGTCTGCAGTGTGGAAGTGCATGTAAATGGCGTCAGTCTGCAGTGTGGAAGTACATGTAAATGGCATCAGTCTGCAGTGTGGAAGTACATGTAAATGATAGTCTGCAGTGTGGGAGTACATGTAAATGACAGTCTGTAGTGTGGGAGTACATGTGAATGACAGTCTACAGTGTGGAAGTATGTGTAAATGACATCAGTCTACAGTGTGGAAGTACATGTAAATGACATCAGTCTACAGTATAGGAATCCATGTAAATGACAGTCTGCAGTGTGGGAGTGTGTGTAAATGACAGTCTACAGTGTGGGAGTGTGTGTAAATGACAGTCTACAGTGTGGGAGTGTGTGTAAATGACAGTCTACAGTGTGGGAGTGCGTGTAAATGACAGTCTACAGTGTGGGAGTACATGTAAATGACATCAATCCACAGTGTAGGATTACATGCAAATAACAGTCTACAGTGTGGGAGTACATGTAAGTGGCATCAGTCTGCAGTGTGGAAGCACATGTAAGTGGCATCAGTCTGCAGTGTGGAAGTACATGTAAATGGCATCAGTCTGCAGTGTGGAAGTACATGTAAATGACCTCCATCTGCAGTGTGGGAGTACATGTAAATGACATCAGTCTGCAGTGTGGGAGTACCTGTGAATGACAGTCTACAGTGTGGGAGTACATGTAAATAACAGTCTACAGTGTGGGAGTACATGTAAAGGACAGTCTACAGTGCGGGAGTACATGCAAATGACATCAGTCTGCAGTGCGGGAGTACATGTAAATAACATCAGTGTGCATATTGGGAGTACATGCAAATAACATCAGTGTGCATATTGTTAGTACATGCAAATGACAGTCTGCAGTGTGGGAGTACATGCAAATGACAGTCTGCAGTGTGGGAGTACATGCAAATGACAGTCTGCAGTGTGGGAGTACATGCAAATGACAGTCTGCAGTGCGGGAGTACATGCAAATGACAGTCTGCAGTGTGGGAGTACATGCAAATGACAGTCTGCAGTGCGGGAGTACATGCAAATGACAGTCTGCAGTGCGGGAGTACATGCAAATGACAGTCTGCAGTGCGGGAGTACATGCAAATGACAGTCTGCAGTGTGGGAGTACATGCAAATGACAGTCTGCAGTGCGGGAGTACATGCAAATGACAGTCTACAGTGTGGGAGTACATGTAATAACAGTCTGCAATGTTGGAGTACATGTAAATGACATCAATCTACAGTGTGGAAGTAAATTTAAATGACATCAGTCTGCAGTGTGGGACTACATGTAAATGACATCAGTCTGCAGTGTGGGACTACATGTAAATGACATCAGTCTGCAGTGTGGGAGTACATGTAAATGACATCAGTCTGCAGTGTGGGAGTACATGGAAATAACAGTCTGCAGTGTGGGAGTACATGTAAATAGTCTGCAGTGCGGGAGTACATGCATATAGTGTGCATATTGGGAGTACATGTAAATAACATTAGTGTGCAGTGTGGGAGTACATGTAAATAACATCGGTCTGTAGTGTGGAAGTATATGTCGCTAACATCAGTCTGCAGTGCGGAAGTATATGTAAATAACGGAGCTATGTCAAAATAAGGAATGACCATAACAGTGAGTGCAAAACTTCGAGATGGAAGCGAAAGTTTGTATTCATGAACGTCCAGATTGACAAAAATTTTCCCCTGGTAAGTAAATGATCAGCCAACAAAACTTAAAAAAAAAAGCAAATAAAACCCATCCAAGTGGGAGGCTGCGCACCCCACACCTACCCAACTAAATATACCAACTCTGAGATCACACCACAGTATAGAAAAGGGCAAAGTTCACCACATTGGCCAACTAACTCCTTTCACGGTGAAAACCTAGGACAATCTGGATGTCCAGGAATGTGAATTTTGTCATTTCTGTCTTGCTGTTTTGCAACTTGAAGTTTTGGCTTTTCGAGAATTTAAAGTCGATATGTAAATAACATTGCTCTAAAGTGTGGGAGTACATGTAAATAACATCATTGTGCAGTGTGGGAGTATACACAAATAATATCAGTCTGCAGTGTGGGAGTACATGTAAGTAACATCAGTGTGCAGTGTGGGAGTACGTGTAAGTAACATCAGTCTGCAGTGTGGGAGTACGTGTAAATAAGTCTGCAGTGTGGGAGTACGTGTAAATAAGTCTGCAGTGTGGGAGTACATGTAAATAAGTCTGCAGTGTGGGAGTATGTGTAAATAACAGTCTGCAGTGTGGGAGTACGTGTAAATAACGGTCTGCAGTGTGGGAGTACGTGTTTAACAGTCTGCAGTGTGGGAGTACGTGTTTAACAGTCTGCAGTGTGGGAGTACGTGTTTAACAGTCTGCAGTGTGGGAGTACGTGTAAATAACAGTCTGCAGTGTGGGAGTACGTGTAAATAACAGTCTGCAGTGTGGGAGTACGTGTAAATAACAGTCTGCAGTGTGGGAGTACGTGTAAATAACAGTCTGCAGTGTGGATGCGTGTAAATAACAGTCTGCAGTGTGGGAGTACGTGTAAATAACAGTCTGCAGTGTGGGAGTACGTGTAAATAACAGTCTGCAGTGTGGGCGTACGTGTAAATAACAGTCTGCAGTGTGGGCGTACGTGTAAATAACAGTCTGCAGTGTGGGAGTACGTGTAAATAACAGTCTGCAGTGTGGGAGTACGTGTAAATAACCGTCTGCAGTGTGGGAGTACGTGTAAATAACCGTCTGCAGTGTGGGAGTACGTGTAAATAACCGTCTGCAGTGTGGGAGTACGTGTAAATAACCGTCTGCGGTGTGGGAGTACGTGTAAATAACAGTCTGCGGTGTGGGAGTATGTGTAAATAGTAGTCTGCGGTGTGGGAGTATGTGTAAGTAGCAGTCTGCAGTGTGGGAGTACGTGTAAGTAGCAGTCTGCAGTGTGGGAGTACGTGTAAATAACAGTCTGCAGTGTGGGAGTACGTGTAAATAACCATCTGCAGTGTGGGAGTACGTGTAAATAACAGTCTGCAGTGTGGGAGTACGTGTAAATAACAGTCTGCGGTGTGGGAGTACGTGTAAATAACCATCTGCGGTGTGGGAGTGCATGTAAGTAACATTAGCCTGCAGTGTGGGAGTGCATTTAAGTAACATTAGCCTGCAGTGTGGGAGTACATGTAAGTAACATCAGTCTGCAGTGTGGGAGTACATGTAAGTAACATCAGTCTGCAGTGTGGGAGTACATGTAAGTAACATCAGTCTGCAGTGTGAGAGTACATGTAAGTAACATCAGTCTGCA